>NW_020455555.1:209335-235630 GCF_003342845.1 Nothoprocta perdicaria | reverse complement strand
AAAAAAAAAAAAAAAAAAGACACTTCTCAGTCCCAAAGAACCTGCTCCCAGGAGCCTGCATTGTACTTTCACGTTCCAGCGGGTTTATTCCATGTGTAAATCACAATAGCAAGAATAGCAAGAAATCAAGAACATTACAAAATTGGGTAAAACAGACTATGGAAAGTCTGGCTGAAAAAGGCATAGAAAATTCCATCCAAAAATGAAGTATCTATTGAAGAGCTTGCCTAGTGACTGCCCAAAGCTCCAAGGAACGGCTTGGCAATGTGATTCAGCTTGCACAGTATTAAAGACCAAGAAAAGATCTGTAAAACCAGTTCTCCAAGATCCTTTCTGATCTGGCCAAATTCAGCATTTTTTACTGAAAGGTCAATATTTTTATATTGGCATAAAAGCTCTTGTTGAGCTTGAAGTTGTTTTAGGGAAGCTCAGGGAACAGAGTCTAGCCTTAATTTATTGCAAATTTTCTTGTTAAGGGCTTTTATGAGATAACCAGCCATTGAAATGTTTTTCATATGGAATAAACACCCTTTAGTTTGCTTTTTATTCCACATATGTGGATTTGTTTGTTCTGGTCCTGCATTTAGCACAAGTTTCCCAGAGTCTGCTTTCTCCTGGAATCATGAACTTGAATAGCCTGAGCGATGGAGAAGTCAGCTCATTCTCTGTCAACACCAATCAACCAACCAAAAATCCAAAACAAACAAACAAACAGACCCCAAGTGGTCCATAACTTGGTTTTAAAACATCCTGAGCAGTTCYGGTAAAATGCAAATTAATAGAAAAAAATGTGAGAATCTGCTTGATATGATCTTGTATTAATCTTATACCTGCCATACATCCATGAATTCCTATAATAACTGGCAATGGAAACCTATAGACAAAAGCAGTATCCTCAAGAAGAAACTTTTCTCCTCTAATACAGGGAATTATTTAATTACATACAAAATTTAAATGCATAAGGACTGTATTTCAAAAATGTTAATGACATGCAGACTTTCCACTCTTTTATCTTAATAACTAACTTAATAACATTGTAACTACTTAATAACACTATAAGTAGTTTACTTAAAATGGCCTATTTAATAATCAATAAATTGTATTTAATCTGTCAAATTATTGAATGCAYTGGTTAATGACTTTGCTAATCTATTAGAGCAACTAGTTAGGAATCTCAAACAAGGAATCATATCAASAAAACTTAATCCATCTGTTCATGAAAGCCAGAAATGTTTACGTAAGAATAGACAGAATGGAAAAATTGACAGCAATGATTGCATTACAATCACWCAGTTGAAGAAAGTCCAGTTATTGAAAAGTTGAAAAATGGGTTATAATCTTTGACAAGCAAAATTTACATTTTCASACAGCAAGCCTTCTGAAAGAAAAAAGATTTTAACATTCCTAAAATTTTGAATATTTACCACATAAAGGGCATTTTCTAATATTATTCACATAAAATCAATCCAATTAAACTTTTAAATAAAATCCAATTTYCTGCAATTTGATTGACTGGAACTAYCAAGTGCTTAAAAAGATGCATAGCAGCATGGCAAAAAGAGAAGAGAGAGAGGCACAATCTCGACTGCAAATTTAACACAATAAAGCAAGCCCRCTTGCCCCTCTATATCTACAGAAAGTCCTGACTGTATTAATACAAAGAACACAGTACAAACACCTCCAATTGAGGCTCATCAGTATGCACCAGCTTATTACCCTATAAATCCACCAAGCACAGAGCGTATCACCAAATTACAGTACATTGCAAGCCCATTAATCGAATGTATACTTGGAAGAGATAGGCTTTGTTCTACTATATTCTGGTAATGGGACAGAAAAGAGTCAAAYAAAGGCAGGTTAGAACAAAATGATCTTTGAATTCAGTAACAGGGTACCTGCTCTTTTCCATGCATGCTGCACAAGTTGGCTTTTRTCCCACTGACATCTAGATAGTGCTGCTCTATGGCAAAGGTGCTCTAATTATTAGACGCAAATCACTTTTGCCTGAGGAGTGGCCCTYGTGCTTTACAAATAATCAGTAATAGAGTTATTTTTTTTTCAAAACCATTTGGTTGATAAATGTATTTGCTGTTTACAACATCACAGTGTGGATGATTATCAACAGCATTGGATTATGTTAAAAATCGCTGGAGTTTCCCAGCACACGCACAGTCTAATACAGCAAATAGAACATCACCACTATTGCATTTTTTGCAATTGAATTACAAGTGCCAATGGTTTCTAAGTTGCTCTCCCTTCTCTGAAAATACTAACCAATGAAGTGCTAGCACCTCACTAGCTAACTTGAACAACACTAACACTAAATTTAAATAGTTTTAACATCTTCTAATATACATTTTTAAAGCGTGCATATTGAGAGGGAAGGAGCATGTTTCAGATAAAAATAGAAAAAGGTACAAAAGGTACTAAGTAAAGAAGGAAAAAAATCCAATAAATTTAGTATTTTAAATCATTTTTAAGCTCTCCATTGAGGCCTGGATGGAACTTTTTCAACACACTCTCAGTTCTCATCAGTTCCTGTTTAAGATTGATTATCCACTTTGTTGCTAAGTAAAAGAAACAGAACAGTTAGAAAGAAAGARAAGGGAGAAAAAAAGCATCCATATATTCCATATTCCACTCTGACRAATCCTGCACTAACCCAAAAAGACTTAAAGTACACGCTTAATTGCTTAATTGCAACAACATGGAAATATGGTACGTGTTCCTATGGGAGAGGAGGCTGCGCGGGTGCGAAGAAGAGGGACAGACACCAGCACATGGTGTTGGAAGTCACTGGCCCCAGTCTGGAAGTCAGTGGCCCCAAGGATGGGCAGCAAGCCTAGGGGAGCGCGGGGCGGCATCGTCCCCAGCGAGGGCGCCCACCTGCCCTGCCCAGCCACAGGGAGCAGGGGGTGCTCAACGGAATCTACTTCCCTCCAACGTAAATAACAACAAATCCCATGGGGATCAAGGCAATTTGCAAAATCAGGCCCTGTACCACTGTCTTTATGACTGGGAATGCAGGTGAAACTGGAACAAAGTCTTGCTTAAGGTTCATTTTAAACCATAACATATAAGAGAAACCTTTCCATCTATTCCACCTGTATTTGTCAGAGATGGCAACGAGCACTGAACATCTGAAGCTCTGCATTTAGCTCTTCTTAGTGACAATTCTGACTTGGCAGTAATGTCAGGAAAGCAARTGGAGAACCACCAGATGACATTACTGCGCAAAGATGAGGGGATGAAAGATAAAATGTGGACTTGGACAGGGTTAAAAAGTTTGAGAGTGAGGGATAATGGATCAGACAAGAACAGAATATACTCTCTGGTCCATTAAATCAAAACAATCCACAGATACTTATTTAAAGTTAAAATATTCAAATACCAGTTGGAAACTATGGTAATATCTTGATTTCAGCATGAGCTAGTGATTAAATCTCAGGAACATTGCACTACTTAGACAGACTGCAAGATGTGACAATCAGAACAGGCAACACRTTAAAGTTTCTCACCGCCTAAGTCCCAAGGGTAAATGATTTACAGTGCAGGGGGGAATCTGACTGTATGACTTGAAGATAACATCCAACATAGAACAGAGTATTTCTCTCAGAAACACATTAACTAGAGAAGAACACAGAGTATTTTAGCTTAAGCAGAAAACTATGAAGWACTGAATGGAATTCAATATATGTTAAAATGCTGCTAAACGTCTTAAAAAAATCTAGCTTCAAGAAGTTCTCTGTTTGTTCTGTATCTGTGATCTCCACATTAATTTTTTTAATAAAAGATAGAGATGTGTGCATTTTCTTTTTCCCTTTTTGCAAATACGAGTTCAATAGTCAAACTGGTTCCTCATTCCTTTGGCRGCAGCAGCAGGACTGAAGCTCCTGCAAAGCAAAGAAGTGTTTGAGCAACCCAGCAGAGCAGCCTTCCGTGCACACCTTGCTCTTCCCATGACCCTAAATCGCTCTGGCATTMATCTGCCCCACTCAGTAACTAAGTATGTAATTCAGAGCCAACACAGTTCTAATAAACTGACTTTGTTTTGAAACATGTGTAACAGCTGAGCTGGTAAATCATGAGCACCAAGGCCACTCTAGCTCACTCTACTGCAGGTCTGTCTATTTCTGCACAGCTGAAGCTTAATTTTAAATGAACATTAGGGTGCATTTCAATAGTCTGAGAGGACAGTTGGATTAGCTGGTTTCATAGATATTTTGAATGATTCTCCTCCTTCCAAGATGCATCTCTTTTAGCACTCTGCTTGCACCCAAGGAGAAAAACAAATCTTCCAACTTTCATCTTTTTTTCTGGTCACAGAAGAAAGCTTTCTCCAAAGAGCTGCTGTCTATGCCAATTCATAAAAATCCTACCTTCCATTCTAGTAAAATGGGTCTGAAGCAACGGAGCAGCACCTCTTCCTCTCAGCTTTATATATATGTACTTATATTTATAATATTTCCTAAGGAACAGACAGAAATTTTCAATAGTATCAAAACCTCAAGTCACCAAATCTTTTCTTATCTTCTCTGTTCAGTAAGTCTCAAAACACAAGATATGAATTAAAAATAAAATTAAAGAGAGGCCTTAAATCATCTATCTGTGCTAATAGGGATTTCTCTGTTCTCTCAGTTTAATTCCATGCTGTTCTACTGGATCCTGACATGTAGACACACTCATCAGGCAGGAAATACTCATCGAACATCTTTTCCACACAAGAATTAAAAGGATACTAAAAAAMCCACCCCTGCTCCCAGTCTCATTGGCCTATACTTAGTATCTTAATTGCACAGTGTAAGCAAAGACACAGTAAAGGATTTGATTAGGATGCATTCAAGGTGGTTGCATTATTCAAGAGTGATAAAGGCACAAGTGAATTACACAAGTTCCCCCAGAGAAGCACCCGTAAAACCTTTATAATGCTCCATGTTGACAACAGCATTCTGTTTGCACTATATATACCACACATAAAAAGTACTTCACCAATGTTTAAAAGGTTTTTAAAAGGGCACTGGAATATACTCTGTGTGTAAATACAGGTTCTGTTGTATTACTCTTGTAAATATGGGTACTAAATCCTTGCAAGTCAGATACTATAGTGCTCAGAGGAAACTATAAAAACCTACAAAAAGCTGGAAAGCTTTTGTGTACTGAGTGTCACAGGTTCTTCAGCCTGTTATTCTGGTTTTTCAAGGCTAATTGGTAGAGTTGTGTCTCATTTGGGAGAGAATTCCAATTTTTCAAACCAAGTCCTCCCACAGCCTGCAAAGGTACACGAGAAAAGCGTCTCTCCTTGCATGACACAAGTCATTTTATTTATGGTGCACTAAATACACTGCATGCACTGTGTCCTAAACCTTGCATTTGAGAACACTGCTCTTGAAAATAATGCTTTATCTTGTCACAATATTCCAGCTTTAGTGAACTAACAGGCCTAATCCTATTGCACCAGAACTATTTGTAAGTGCTTAGGAAGAGACACAGAGCAACAAGAATTTGGTACGTGAGATGTTCTATTTGTAGCTGAAGGGATATTATTTAATTACTGGAAATATAAGGGAATTATGATTAAATTAGGACCTTCTTCAGGGTATGAATATCGTATCACAGAGGAAATCATGTTTTTACACCATAATAAATCACAATCTACCATGGCATTTTGAATTAAAATTGATAGGCTTTTTATTAACTCCTACACATCTCCTAGTTCCAAGAATTATTGCCAATGGATCAATGCAGAAGTTTTATTAAAGGTGGAAGTGTCTCACTATTATAAATATGATTTTGATTTCTCTAACATAAATACTTTAGCAGGAAAATGAGTTATCAGAGAAAGGCACTCAGAGTAAAATATTACACTGATGAAAAACCAGAATCTTATTTTATATCCTGTCAACATACACAATAGATCTAAAGCTTCAAGCACACTTCAGTCAACAATAATCTATGCTTTTAATATTTTTTTCCTTAGAAGTTCCTTTTAAAATTCAAAGTTTTCTTCAAGAGAAAGGGGAAAAAAAAGCACAAGATGATGTGCTAATTATTCCTTTCAAAATCAAAAGGACAGCGAAACCACTATTATCCCATGTCTGACTTTATTAGTCCAAATCTTTTTCCAAGTGCTCTCAGTCCCGGTCCACTGATCAAAAAGGTATTACCGTGTAATTCTTTGCTTTTGCCTGCATCTTTGGGCTCAATTTCTCTGTTATCACATTAGTGTGGATTAAGATTTGCCTTGTAGAAGGCAATGCAGTGGACATACAGCAATCTAAATGGTTAATGACTCCTCTTTAATATTCAGGCTCTTCTTTACATTAGTGTAACTCCTTAGTGACAAACACAGATATTTCACTTAGTTGAAGTGTGCCAAGAGGTAAGATGATACAATGTGCTTGCACAAACCCTTCCTGCGGGTAATCAACTCATCTTTTAACATCTTACCCATTTTAACTGGTCGCTCAGTAGTGTAGCTAGGTCAGCTGCAGACAAGTTGCATCTTTCACCATGCCAAAYGTCTTTCTTCTAGCTACAAATGTGTCTAAAAATCCTCAAAAAAAGACTTAGGCTCCTCTTATTAAAATATTCAAATAATCCATTCATCTAATATTTTAGACTATCCAGAATGTTCATGCTTTGCCTCAATCTATGTCTAAAAAAGTCATTAAAAAAAGGCAAAAAAAAAAAAAAAAACCAGTAAAATTATTTTAAAACCCTCCTGTCTAATGTTTGAAGGAAAATATTCACAACAAAACTAGCTTTCAAAACTATTGATTACCTTTCATTTTGAAATAAGCAAACTGCACAAAGGAASACAATTCTTCAAACGAACACAGGTGATTTTCAGTATTTAAAGGCTCTCCCTAATGTGATGTCACTGGCTACAGGTGTAAAATACCAGCTGCTCAACATACTCCATCTCAACATTAATAATTTGCTACTCTGAAATCAGTTCAGACTCTTTCTCCTTCAAAGGCGATTCATATAAGTGTAAAAACATACAGAACGCCCCTATTTTGAGAAAGTAATTGGCCCAATTTCTAATGAAACTTCTAATGAAAGCAACTGGTTGTTGGCAGGACTACGTAACAATACACATGAGACTTCTCAAAGACATTCAGAGAAGCAAACTGACAAGGGTGAAGCTCAATCCTGCGAGATCACTACCTCCCACGGCACAGCTGAGCAACATCAATAAGCCAGGGTAAGAAAGTTGCTGTCATTGCTCCTGCACTATTTTTTTTAAATGCACTTCTCCTGTCTAAGAAAAATGGAGTTATTCAAACACCAGCACAATGTTATATTTTCTCACAATATTTTTTCATTCATCTTGCAGACCACATGATATCTTCAAAATTTCTTTGGGGAGCATCACCTATTTCAGAACATATTTGGCCTGTAACCTGATATRGATCCTCAAACTAAGCATTCTGAAAGATTATTTATTCTAAAATAACACACCCTCTTCAGTCATTTTTCCTGCCTGAACAGTACAATGTCTGGCCTTAGCATGACTCATATACACAGGAGAACTCCTAGTCTTGGTTTTATTATTGCTGCTAAAACAATTGCATAGTTACAAAGCATCTCTCTAGTCTTTACTGAGACTGTGCTATAAATAGGAAAATAAACTTATATCTAATTTTACACACCAGTGTAAAATATCTAATATATCTATATATATCTAATATATCTATATATATCTAATTTTACACACCAGTGTAAAACCAGTAGTCAATAGCCCAAAGAGCCCTGAATTCTAAAGAAAGTGTCTTTCTGTCAGAGAGAGTAGATTAGGAATGGAAAAGTTCCTGTGTTACCAGCTCACTGTCTCTAGGATGAAGAGATATTGATTAAAATACCCCTAAGTCCCTTATGCAGATTATTTGAATCTGAGCATTTCTTGCTCCAAATGACAGCTTTTAAGGCTGCAAAGTAAATTATTTCCTTCAGATTTCTCTCCAATATTGGAAACTGAATTGACTTGAGAGATTAAGCCATTAAACATCTGAATGGTAATGTCAAGTATTGATACAAACRKCATAATTCACACAGTTTAGGGAAATCTTAGGTAAAAGACACCACCAATTTGTTAGGATTCATGAGCAGAAATGGTCATAAAAGCTTTTGGTAACAGCTGTGCTGAAGGAGAGACAAAATGAGCTGTAGGAAGTTATGGGGGAAAGCAGCAAGTGGAAATGAAGTTGAAAACCAGTTCAGTTTAGTTATTTCTGGCTGATAGGTTTACGCAGCAATTAGCAGTAATGTAGCTGCATTATGGTTGTTAAGTGAGTCGTCTGGAGAGTTCAAGGCCTCTTTCTGTGAGTTTTCAGTATGTCTACCCAGAAAAAAAAGATAATTCCACATTGAAGGGCAAATACACTATCAGGTATTTAATTTAAAACCTTCCATTTTCCTCAACCACCAAGCTTTAGCTTTGAACATAATAAAATAGAGGTGAGTGGTTTCTTAATTAGAAGGGAATTTAGGACACAGCAGATAGCTCTGCAGMTGGGAATCAAGGAGACTGTTTGGACCTATATTACTGAGGCTATAAATTTCCATGAGTTTTGTRATACAAAACTTCAGAGAAAATACCCAAGCTAAGCTTTACTTCTTATGAGTAAAATTGCTGTTTCACCATCAACTTGCATAAAAATTAAGTAAAAAGCATCAYCATCAACAAATACAACAGCGAACCTCTTGTAATAAGCTTGCAAGCATGGAAGCTCACAAAATGTGTGCTTTGTCAGACAAGCAAAGACCTCTAAAATACTTGAGAATTAATTTGTAAAGTCATTATATATGAGAAAGGTAATATTCTACTTTTATACCTAATGCCTAAGTTGAGAAGAAAAACTACATGCTTTAGCATATCTGCAGCTATAGGAAGATAACACAGCTAGCAAGACACTGAAACAGACCTAGTAGCATTTTAACTTTTCCTCCCAAAACCATTACTAAATCCATTTTTCTTCCTTCCTAGTTTCTGATTGTCCTAGGAAAGAGCAGAGATCTGCAGACCACAAACCCAGAAGAACACAGGAGCTACAGAGAAAGCAGCAGCTCACGCACACGCGGCTTCCTCATCATCATAGCAGGCCAGAAAATCTCTCGTTACACTCTGGMTTTTGCAGCTGCTACACAACAAGCAATAGGCTCTCCTCTGGTGACATTTCTTAGCATGCTTAGAACATGTTGGTTAGTTTTGGCCACGTCGTTATAATCTGCCATGATTTTTTTCGAAAGAAAGCACTGTAATGCTTCCCAAGAGCTCCAAAAAAACTCCAAAAGACCTCCCAAAAGAGCTCCATTTTCAAAGGAAAGTCAATGTCATGGACTGTTCAGTATTTTCCTCACATCACAATAAAGCAAAGCAGAAAATGGTTTGCGTCTTTAAGCAAACTGYTGCGGGGGAGGAAGGGAAGAGGAAAAGTCATGTAAACACTCTTTAAATGTTAATTTCAGAGTTTAATTGTAGCTCACTGCAAGCCTATTAAACCCTGACTAAGTGCACCTGACAGACTGACAACAGCATAATGCTAATGCATGCCAGGGAAGAGCAGTAATTAGCTTTTTTTTTTTTTTTTTTCTGCAAGCCTATTAAACCCTGACTAAGTGCACCTGACAGACTGACAACAGCATAATGCTAATGCATGCCAGGGAAGAGCAGTAATTAGCTTTTTTTTTTTTTTTTTTTTTTTTTTTTTTTTTTTTTTTTTTTTTTTTTTTTTTTTTAAGGATGGTATTTAGGGGAAACTGTTAACCAAACAAAAGAAAATGGGGGGCGGGGGGAAGAAAAAAAATAGTAACTTTTGTTCTTCTGTTATACTTTGGTTTTGCATCTTACATAAATCTCTCCGCAGAACTCAAAGAGACCCCCAGAACTGTGTTATGAAAACTTTGGAAACAGCAAATAAAACAAAGGCTACTGGGGACGGGAYAAGGGCTGTTTACTTTTCATTTTCTGTATGGATGCTGGAAACAAACCGAGGTAGCACTGGAATTGATATTAGGAGCTGGAAACAGTGTGCCTTGCTAGGCTGATATTTCTGCCAGCTTCACAGAACTGGAAATGTATTCAGTGACTAGTATCATGTAATTAAGTCTTTCTTACTGTGTATGCCAAAACCCAGAACTSTTCTAAGCAGAAGAGGAAAGCAGAACTGGTGCAGATCGATCAACACAGATACCATACTAGGTAACCTCTCTCCAAATAGCTGCATTGAATCACTCTGCAYGTGCAAATAAAAATTAACATTGTGCTTTGGAGTACAACCTTATTTGTTTAATTTGAAGCAAGCAAAGAACCTCTCCTTTGTCTGAGATAACGCTACTTTTTGGYGTTTCAAAATGCTGCAGCACAAAGTTTGACACTTGAATCACTGTATATGAAAAATAAACATTTTACCCATACATTCTCCTCAGACCATTATAATAGTAAAGGCATGGCAAATTCCAGTAGGAGTCCAAGCTAATTAACTGGATATAATGGCAAGTTTTATTTAAACTCTCCATCTCCACATAGACTCTAGGATTTCATGTTTCTGGTACTTCAACAGTGGTCATTTGAAGCCCAGTCTCAGACTGTTTGACAATAACACATTTACAAAACATATATAACATACCGAACAGATCACAATGCTACAGACATCCACAACGCTTCCAGACTTCAGATACCATAGGTGCTCTTGGTGCTGACTGTTTTAAGCTACAATTTCTCTTCTGCAAAAGCATGGAGATACTCTAACAAGGATCGTAAAAACTAAATGTAAAGTAAGTCGGGTAACTTAAACTACATCAAACTGATGTCAAATTGTAGGAATATTTTCACACATCTGCKGCTTTAAAGCGTATGCCAGAAAGTTAGATAAATAAGGAGTATTTAAATTAAAATTAAAGAAATTAGACTTTCTTTTCATAAACTTCTTTCAGAAACTACTTCCATTAAGCTCATTCCTGCATATGTCAAAGCTGTGTCAAAGACAGGCTCGACAGTGCCTGTCGAGGCGCTGTGTTTCTTTGGGTTAATGGTCTTACAGATGACTGTTGATTCCCRGCCCCTGAGGTTCAAACCAAAATGATAGCAATTAGCCACCTTTTCTTTGGAAGTGCATTTTGTGCACCTGGTAGGAGACCTGTCTTTTAAATGGCTACCCCAGGAAAGGAGGAAAGTCCAAGAATTAAAGTGCCTTGGTAGCAATAACCGCGCAAGCTGTTGCATTGGCTCAGCCCTCACTCTTTGTTAGGAACGACCTTGCTCAAGCAGGCAAAGCAGCAAAAGAACCCAAAGAATTAAGGCCAGGTAACAATTAAAGAGAAATGCCTTGTGCTCAGAGAGGAAAAGTCATCCYGAAGGTTCACAAAAAAATGTGTCTATCTTTTGGCTGGTTTTCCCATCCCTTGCGGGGGAAGTGATCCCAATCCCCCATCTACTTTTATTACAGCAGCCCATACAAAAYTCCAAGCTGGAATATCAGATTCTTAATTTGTGATCCCCTACCTTTAGTCAACGATACATTGGGAATTTCACTTCATGTGACCTGTGCCGCATATTGAACGATATGTTTGTGGATCCGGGCATCTCATACTGGCTGTCGGGAAAGCATGGTCTAAGCAGGAACCTACAGGACTCAGCCTTGCTTCTGTTACAAAGAAATTGCCTGTAAGACTGATCCTYTTACTGTTGGACCCAGCTTGTGTCTTTAACGACCCACTGACATTTGGAAGCATTTGCTCACAGCTGCCTCTGTTTCTAAACCTGGCTCACTTCCATCATCTTAGATTCCTTGCAGGGGGCTGTGGTAATTCATTTGATCATGCCAGCTTCCTCACTGTGTTACCATGTGTCTGCATTCGAGCAGCCCTTCTGCAGCCCCATGACTTCTCCCTCAGCTTTTCCAGTTATCATTCCAGCCATGTAGCAAATCGGCAAGATATGTAGGACTGGGAAAATCTTATGGTACCAGCTGATGTTTGCAGCACCTCACTTTCTTTATAAAGGTATCAACAGCTGCTTTTGGGGGAACTAAAGCATGCTAACCAGAAYGAGCAGAGGAATTTCACGGGGAGTGGCAAGGCTGCCCATTGCTGCTTTTGCTCRCATCTATTAATTCCTCATCATTATTTCAATAGTCTGTCCAGAYACATGGAGCATTCAGTGCCCCATGGAAGGGCCAGCAAGCAGCTTCTGTTTGCCTCGGGGAGAAGGTTTGGGCAGCAGGGGCATCTAACACATCCCAAAGCAAGCCATCTTTCCAGTAAATGACACATCCCCATAGCAGACCCACAGCCGTCCTCATGGTTTTCCAAACATAACTCCTGATCAAGTCTAATGACATTCACTTGCCAGGTACCATATTCTCACTGAAGGCACCACGCTGAGCAGTCTCACAATTCCTCCTCTATTTTCCCATGATGGTGAGGRTGATAGTGAGGGAAATGTAGCCAAAGTTAGCAGAACCACACAAGAGAAGTACAATTCTCCATTACATGTCTAAGTACAACAGGTTTGCTGTGTTTAAAAAACTTACTCATCCCATTTCCGAACTTTGCCATTTCATTCTAAATAATCACATGTCTAGCTGATTCCTAGCTTTASTCTTGTAAAACTTCAAATAACAGAGAAGAATGCGCAATCAGAAAGTGAAGATTATTATTCAAGAATAAGCCTTGATTTCTAAAATGGCAAACTGTGTTATCCTCTGCAGATCAGTGATGAGATGCTTTTTGAGAACACATCCAGTCTGGGGCCAGGGCAAGACTATACCGGAACCCTTTAACGGGCTCTACTTTTCATTTAATATTTTTATAAAGCTCTGGTGCAGTTTGCAGGCAATATTAAATCAGAAAGAGCTATGAGCATCAGTCAGAAGAGAAGTGAGGGAGATAGATGTTACATCAATACGAAAGGAAAACACAGGCTTGGTGCAGATATAGTCTAAAACCCCAAAAGATGATACATCATGGAGCGCAGGAATGGTAACTGCTTCACCTTTGGACACTTTTAAGTGTGATCATAGAAGAAAAATGAACTCAGTGATGAATGTGATGTTAGCTGTAAGACTGAAGAACAGCGAGAAATTAAGCAAAGACCAGCAGATCAGATTAGAACATGGAAGAACTGTTTTGTAAGTGAAATATTATGTGGTTAAATATTTATTAACCTGCCTAAAATGGAAACAGGAGGGGGAAAGATAAGAGACTACAAATATCTGAAAGGATGCTCACGATGAAAAGAGCAGATCAATTACATGTGCCTAGATCTATAAAATGCTAAAGTTGAGATTGAATTATAGTGCCAGTTTTAAATACGGAGCCCTAGACTGCTACTCAGGGGGATGGTTAAGTACAGCACTGTGAAATACTCTTGCAAGAAGAAAAACAACAGGAGKCTCAGCACATGCAAACTTTAAAACTAGCCTGCAAACAAATCCAGCAACAAGGCATAGTGGCACCAACATATTTAGCAGAGCTTTGCTATTCTGCAGTGAGCTGTGGAGACGGTGAGGGATATGCCACTAAAGTTACAACACGGTTCTAAGGATCTCATCCCTCCATCATCATCCTACACGCTCGGTCCTGCCATGCTTGCTGGTTCAGTTGTTTTGCTCTAGGTCATCCACTTTGCTTCCCAGCGCCCAAAGCTTGGCACCACACACACTACCTGGTTTGGTGTATTCCTATTATCCTCCTCCTGCTCAAATTGCATTCGGTTAATAAAGCAGAATGAACATTAGCATGGGAACTTTAATTAAATTCTGGAGTGATGACTTTCTCCATAGCCCTACAGAAAGAGGAGCTCAACTTTCACCCTGCCCCCAAAGGGCAGCCCACCAGACCCCAGCACTGCTGGGTTAGGCCACTTGTAAACGAGACACGTGCAGAGGGATCTGAACCCYCCGAGAGCGCCAACAGGTAGTGCAGCCCATACAGCTGCTAAGGCCACCACGGTAAACATAATAAAACTCCCACATGTTCATAACCTCTCTCTTWAATCTCTAATCAACTGCTAGCCAAGTTAGGAAAAAATGTATTCCATGAAAYGTTCATCAGACATATAGTTAAATGTACTAAGGCTGCTCAACTTAAAACATTTGTAACATGCCACTCAAATATTTCAAGCTTTCATGCTTGAATTTTGCATGCTGTTTTCTGTACTAATCACAGGTACATTTTCAAAGTATAAAATTTATAATGTCAACTTACTAGGCTTTAGAAAAGAATCCCCTGCATTTACCTGTATATCTTGCAGAGAATATTCTGAAAGAAACAGCTATATGGAAAAATCCACCCAGGGTTGATAATATTTACCTAGGATTTGCAAAAACTCCTGGGAGGTATATATGCAATTTCTGAGAAAAAAACAATGATTGCTGATGTTATCTTCTGAAAGAGGAGAAATTCTTATTTCTTATAAAACATATTAAAAATCTCRCGCCACACCAGGAAGTCTCATAACGTTAGTATTTGCAAGTGACAAGTCCTCTTAATGAGGTATGTAAGTACTTCTGATTATCTCTCACACAATATACAGAACAAATAATATTCCAGGTTGTAATTTCCATTTCTTAAAGGCTTCCCGCAGACATATCCCCCAACCATCTGTTCTCTGGACCCAAGGTAACTGCATGTGTGCCCCATGCCCTACGTGCTGGGGCAAAACAGGCAGCTACCCCTGGCTACATGGCACTGTGCTTGCCCCCCAAGAGAGGTATTTTTTCAAAGAATTAACGATTGAAAAAAGCCAGCATGCAAAGCTGTAGGATTATGACATATTCAGGAAAAGTGATCAGGAAATGAATATTTACACCTTGAAAGCATCTACTTCGCAAGCTCAGTGATCTTGTCTTTTTAGCTTAATACCTCTTGGCTTTGAATGAACTTGGTCRCTGGATGCTGCAGTCTGCTCACAATAAGGCAGACTGCAAAGAATATTAATTTAGCAGAAAATATTACTATATAGATGTAGCTGGATGCAATGCATCACTTAATAAACAGTAAATTCTGTGAAACTTTGCACTTTTTAAAAACCAAGGCCATGCTTGATTGCTTGCCTGCCACTAAAAATGCATTTAATTATATGAAGCCCAAAGAGAGAACTGAAAACTGTGTATTCCAACTAGCTGCAGAGGCTGCTAGGTTAGCATCATCAGAACAAGAAATAGAGATGTTGGTGTTGCTAGACAACCACTTCTCTCTTCATCCCTACTCATGACTAAAGCTATAACAGAAAAAAGGAAAATATACTGCCATTTTAGGAATCACTTTGAATGCATTTATTGCCAAAAATATTTACTTCCAAAAATATTTTACATCTACCTATACCTCTGAGRCACTAAGCAGCTGATAATGAACTGCTGCCTTTTTCCTAGCAGTTTCTTTTAGTAGATAAGGAAACACGATAAATTCAGATAGCCAGAAATCTTGATGCTCTTTTAGGTCACCATGCTTATTTCCCAGCTTCCTTAAAGTGCTAATTGAGAAATTCAGCAATTAAGAGCCAAAAAATCTGAAAATTCTGTTATAATAAAAATCTTAGCTCATCCCTGCTTGATTCAAATAGTCATTAGTACTACACAATATGCAAAATAACTAATCATTAAACCAGTGGTAAATAGAGTAGTATGAAAATGGAAAAATAGTAGAGAAAAAAAAGATGGAAAAGAGCCTGGGTTGCCTCACTACCCAACAGTTCATGGCGGACTTCCCAGGGTGAAGCCCAAGAGACGAGATGAAAGTGAAGGAGCATTTGCAGGAGGCTTATAAAAATTAGCTTTGTATTGCACCTTGCATGTTTTGTATAGTTTTTTCCCCATATGCCTTTGCATACTGAGAGGAAACATAACGTATTGAGATTGCATTTATTTTGCTTAGGCCAACTCATTCTAAAAAAAAAAAAAAAATAAATAAATTATCATCTTGCCTCTCATCTYTGCTGAGGAAAACGCCACGTATTCACTTCCTCCACTGCAGTACGCGCAGAGATCTCAACAAAAACAGGTAAAAACACATTTGTGTTTTGAAACAGGCCAAGCAAAATCAATTCTGCATAGAACCAGATCTGTTAGACACAGGAACATCGAAYGCCTGTGGGTTCAATCTACAGAATTATACATGCTTAAAATTGCATCTCAGGTAAAAAAGCAACACAGCCACAGCTTATGAAKAGTGTTGCTGGGTAGACTTTGGAGTTATCTGTTGCCCTCTTTTTTTTTTTTCAGAGGACTAATAAAAAAATTGTTTTTAAAATTAGAATCCGGAATTCAGAAGTTTCTTCAATAACTCAGCAAGCTGGATGCCATATTTTGTTTTGTAAAGACCCACCTGCTCAGGACTAAGACTCCGAGTAAGGATTTAGAATTCCATCCAGAGGAGATATGCATGGGGGAGAGTTGGAAGAGAAGAGCAAAAAATGTGGTAATATTATCTGKCTCCTGAGTTTAAAGTTTCTCTCTTTATCTTGTGGAAATAGAAAGGTTTTTCTTTCTGCAGATGAGAACATAATCCCGAGGAGCTCTTTCTATAAGTAAATCCTCTCTCTGCTGAGGTCACTGGGAGCTTCCCCAATAACTTTAATAAAAGTATATTTTCACCCTTCCTGCTTAAATTGATCTAATAGTGATAGTTATTAGAGGTGAGTTATTTGATTGTATCACTGGGAAGATTAATATTCCAAGTCTGTAGAAGGCTTAATCTCTTAAATACCAAATATAATTTTCTTTAAATACAAATTGTCCTTTCAATTTAAAGAAAGGATTTAGATGTTAATTACAAGCCTGAATATTTTTCATAATTCTCAAAGTGGCTGCAGCTGCAGCAAAACTTTAGGAAAACAAATACCCAAATAAAGAGATGAATTACAGCAGTCGCTGCTTAGATGCATGCTACATCTGGGAAACTCTTTCAGGTAAAAATCTATGCATGGTTGGAAATTAGCAATAAAAGTAACAGCAGCAACACTTATTATAAATAGCAATCCTTAGCATATAGAAAAGGGAGCAAAAATCTTCAGGAAAACCAAGTATTGAATTTTTACATTTAAATTTAAAAGATAAACACTTGCCAAGCACGTTCAGATGCTTTGCTTCGTTGACAAAATTGGCAGATCCTTAAAGCTCTTTCATATGTAAGGCAGAGATTGAAACAAAATTGATAAACCAGCAAACCAAAACCATCTTTGTTTGCTGACATCATTAAAAATGAACAGAGCAAAGAAATAAGTAAGTTAAAATCGACAAAATGCAAACAAAAAGAGGGAGAATCCTGAAACCTTCACATAAATGTTGGGAGAAATACAGAAGCAGGATGAAAGTCAAAATTGCTACGCAGTTAACTGTGAAATCCCTCACATAAGAAACAAATACCTCCTTCCAAACAAATATAAGAAAGAAGAAATCAAATCATGGTCATGAGAGAAGCGCCACTGAACCAGGTGAATAGCCAGATGATAAATTCTAGATAATCACAAACTTGATTACTGAAATGCCAGGA
Source organism: Nothoprocta perdicaria (assembly GCF_003342845.1). Taxonomy (NCBI): domain Eukaryota; kingdom Metazoa; phylum Chordata; class Aves; order Tinamiformes; family Tinamidae; genus Nothoprocta; species Nothoprocta perdicaria. The sequence goes on along the minus strand of NW_020455555.1, from coordinate 218,134 downwards.
AACAGAACGGTAGGGAGGCCTTGTGGATGTTCTGAAGTGTGGAAAATCATTGGCTCAAAAAGCTGATATGGCAAAACAGAGCAGAATGAAGACTAAGACTGCTAAATTGCATATAAATTAATCTTAAAATTTTAGTTCTGTATTTCAAATATATACAAGTCTTATTATAAAAAGCAGTATTCAGAATATTGCAAATAAAGTTTTCTTTTTTTCTGTTTTTCTTTAGAAAGACCATGTATTCAAAGTCTTGATATATTGATATTGTAACATGGAAACCAAGCTTCATTTACAAAACAAAATTTCATTTACCTAAAAAAAAGAAAGCTTATGTTGTAACTGATCACAGACATATCAACTTGTGGGGATTATTTTTGAAATAAGGAAGCCAAACAAACAGCACATTAATTGTCGAGAAACATTAGAATGTTTCTTAAAAATTGAAAATAATTTTTAATGATGATGGACTGATTCTGGACTTCAATGAAACAAAAATATTGGCTAAAGAAAACCAACGACAAGGAAAAGCAATGAATTCTCTAAAAGCCTGAACTGAAAGGGATGCTTAATTATGTTATTTTATTAAATAAATTTACTTTATTAAGTAGGATGGTCACGGCTAGTGTGGATCCTGCTCCCTCAGGGCCCGGAGCAGGCAGCGCAGCAGGTTGCTGCTGCAGCAGCCCCTCGTGTCCCTGGGGAGCCAGCRTCCCTAGGGCTGCTCCACGGCAAACTCCCAAAGAGGAATGGCTGCTCCAATTCTACCAATAGAAATTGGTGCTAGCAGTGGCTTTTGAGTAGCCATACATCTTTTTGCGAGTCCAATAACAGCTGATTTTGTTCACAGAGGCTCCTGGGGGAAGCTCTGTGTGTCGATTCTCATGAGCATCTGCTGGTCACTCCCTGCAACTAGAAGACCTGCAGAAAACCGATCTCATCCCAGTGAAAAGCAATACATTTTCTGCTCAATACCACTCAAATTAGTAGCTATTATTTCTGAACTATATAGAATTTTACTATGTGGAATTAAAACTGTTAAAAAAAGTAACATTAAGTAGGAACATTAAGAACCAGCTATCTGCATTCAGGCACCTGGTTGGTCCGAGAGAGCTGCAGCTCYGGGACATGTGCTCAGGCAGATGCAAGGAACAGGCGGTAGATTCTGCGAAAGGCAAAAAGTGAATTTAGTCCAGAGCCGGCGCCAGACCGAGCGGCCAGAAGGACTCCTTAAGCAGTCCCAGTGCTGGACAGAAGGACCAAAGATACTGGGTTTGAGGAATTGTTCCCTCCTAATGAGATCAAATTAGTTAATTCTTTTTGTTTGATAATTTTTAAATTAAAAAATATTATATATTTTAAAATCAAAAAGTAGCATTTTTAACACCGTGACAAGATCACCCTACCAAATTACCTACTTACCAGATTTCAGGTTGTGCTGATACCATAGTTAACACRACTAGGAAAACGCTCCAAGGCTTTGGAGTCTTTTTAATGAAATTATACAGATATTTCTTTTTAATTAATCTTCAAAATTGTATAATATTTATTAAAATACAGACAGCAACTTTTGCAGTGGAAAACAATAGACAACAGAGGCGCGCTGAGCAGTCAGGAGGAAGCTGGCATCGGAATATCCACGACAGGAATACAGTTGCACTTAAATCTCACCCCTAATTCCAGCAGAAAGGTAACAGAAAGCAGCAGCCAAAGGCTACCTCGCAGATGTAGAGGTGCTGCCATGGTGGATCTGGAGAGGCTAACACTGCTGCTCATCCTAGCTCATATTTGTGAAAATTAAAACTGGCATCTAAATATCATAATTGGGAAAGGCTGAGAAAAGTACACTCAAAATTGTCATCATTAATCAAATTGTCACCCTTCTTACACCTCTCTCCATCTCTGTCATTATAGATGATTATATTCCTGATCCTACAAACTGTATTACAGCTGCTGACTGGTCTGTCCACACGCAAACTCTTCCAACAAGGTACTGAGGCACAGTAAAAATAGCTGCACTGCATTYGGTTTAGACAATCAACTGCAAAATGCATTGCTCATTTTGGCTGCTGTTCATGTTTATAATTGATTGATATATCATATTACAGAGCAAATGCAATAGAAAGATAGAAAAACAAAATCTTTAAAATTTCCCTGTTAAAACTGTGCTCCTTTTGCCAGATTCTAACCAAATCAGATGTTATTTTCCACGCCCGAGTACTGTCTGATATAGAACTGGATTTACGTCTGTGTGTATGTGCACATTTGCATATATGAAAAAAGAGGAAAATATATTTTTCCTATTTAAAATGTAACATTGTAATTCTTAAATWTATTCTACTATGTCCATGGTTTGCATTAGTGACTTATATTTTCTGTTTAGCCACAAGAAATACTTCTACAGGTAGCATGTCCATAAAAACTCACTCTCTATAAATTTAACCATTTTTCAGTTAATTCAGCTCAGTTCAATTTTGTAAGCGAAATTCCCCGAGGATCGCCAGAACTAGTTATTTCTCCATTTGATGCTATAGAGAATGTCCCTCCTGTACTTCCAGTGCTTTTATCTTTGGCCATGTTCTTCTACCAGGCCATTTTCTTTATGTTCTGTGTGATATTAATGAAGCCTAATCAGCATGTTAGTAAATAAGCAGAGAAGTGAAATCCAATGACGATTCTTACAGCCACAACTGGCAGACTAAGTTATTACCTGGCAATGAAAATGATGTGGACCCTTGGGAATACTTATGGAAAAACGATGCCTGCTGCAAAAGCCGGATTTCATGAGGAGCTGGTCAGTAAAAGCATTTAATCTGACACCACTAATTTCAAAACTTCCCTGGACATAAAACTGAGGCTAAATAATGACTTGTAAATTGCCACTGAACTGCACGCTTATCCGCAGCAGCAACATCTCACCACGGATTAAGCATGTGGCAGAAGGTTAATATGCAACTTCAGGCTCTTTTCAGCTGCCCTGAGACTTGTGCCTCGCTAGGCTAGACATGTGGGAAAGGAACACACTCTTAACAGGTCTTGAGCTTTTACACATGGGCCATTTCATACTAGCCAGTTTATGGAAAGAGAATGGGTCTTCACCCATTCCTGGGTTAAGGAAGGACATAGGGGTCATTCCTTGAGTGATTGGGACCACAGTTAGAAAAAGGAGAATCACAAAATGCCTTGCAGAGGTTGATTACTCTAAACACCGCTGAAGAGGGTCAGTGATGGTCCTCCTGCTTTTGACAAACATTACAAATATGCTCAGTACAGAACTGGAACTACAGGAATATGGACATCATTTCTTTTCATTAAAATAGGGAAAAGTCAACTCAGTCATTTGTAGGTTGTAGGTTATTTTTTTTCCTGTCTTCCCCTAATGAAAAATGTTTTTCATTTCATGCAGTTAGCTTGTTTTTTCACCAGTCTCTTGTCAAACAACTGCAAGAAACAAAGTGTTTTTATTAAAACTCCTTTACTTCTTCCTGTTATTTTTCTGCAAACTTGCCTTTCATACAAATCATATTCTAGAGATAGCTATAATAGCGAATGCTATACTAAATTGAATATAACTCAAAGTGTAAAAGCTAGTTTTTCAAAAGCCAGTAGGAAAGACCCAGCCTATGGTATCTTTCACCTTCTTTTCTCTTTTTCTCTTTCTTCCTTTCAGTTACTTTATCTTAGTTCTCCCTTCTCCAAATTCCTATTTCGTTGCCTTGCTGGATGACACTGAATACCTCTGGRACTTGATTCTAAACTCGAGTTTCCCCAGCAAACTAAGCCTGTCATGCTGCGTATAAACCCAAAGATAAGACTCCAGGAATGGTCTATTTTTTTTAATAAGGATCATCTGAAAATGAAACTTCCTCAGATTGTGCGGGGTAGCCTTAAGAGACCCATAGTTTGCCAGCCTCCAGGCAGTCTGTATTARGAGACTTGTATGGGGCGAATTAAAAGGATTTCAGAGGCTTCACCCTTCACCATCTCTTCTCAATCATTCCTTGTGTTCTGCTATGGAGATGGGAAGCGGAAAAGACAGCAGGAACAAAAACAGGTATGGAGTTACCCAAAGCRTGCTGCATACAAGGAAAGATTAAGTGAGCATAACAGGTCTGTTCATTAACAGAGAGGTAATACGTTTGCTGGTAAAATTAAAACAGAGTCAATTTATATAACATCCCTTCAGGGAAGGATTATAAAGAAGTTCTTCTGGAGGAAAAGTGAGATAATATTACAGATCTTCCCAATTAAATATAAACATACAGAAATCTTTATATTGTTACTAGARAGACAAAAAGAACCAGGATGTGTGTCATTCTGGAAGACGAATTTTCCAGGCAGGAAAGAAAAAAAGCAGTTAACTATGATATTCCAGATATTTCTCGAGGTTGTCATYAACAAATTTCTTTGCCTTCTGCTAGGCTGCCTTTGGCACATAGTTGACACCGGATGGAAAAATTGATTACAGAAAATATTCTGCAGTGAAGCACTAGAAAATTCATTCAGACAAGCAGGAAGAAAAGTACACCTTGGATGTCAGAGAAAGTATGCCTGAATATGACTTAAAGAACTACTGTAATAGAGGTAACAGTTACAAATCAGGTTAGTTAAAATTTGAAAAAGTTAATAGACAAAATAGCAATGATCACATTTGGATGGTGACCAGGAAAAACTAAACAAACCTTAGCCTTTTTTCCACAGAGGACTGATGAAGCAGAATTGAAGCACTTGCATGGTGAAATGGAAACACCCACATTGATATGGAAGCAAAACTCAGAAAAAAGAGCATGAGAGGAAATGGGGATTGAGTAATCTCCAATCCAGATTACGAAAAAACTATTATATAATAATATAAATCAATTACCTGAACCATTACAAACTAATATAATAATATCTTCCCCTAAGACATGAAAGAAAAAAAAAAAAAAAAAAAAAAACACAACTCCTTTTAGCATTGCGGCTTCAGAAAATCAATTCAATATATTGGGAAAAAACAATGTCTTCAATTTTGACCTTAATAAATGCATTAAACTAATCCTATCATATACTGTACATTAAGGGGATCCTTCTCCCAGTCCTACGCTTCCTGCTCAAAATCAGCAGATATTAACGAGATTAAAATACATTCACTTGACACTGMGTTTTAACCGTTCTAACAAGCTCGATCGTTCAACACCATGTCCTGGTGCCCACGTTAATCTCTCGCTGCCTTCCATAAAGGCCTGGCTATGCAGCAGAAAAGAAATGGACAGACAAGGAAGCTGAGTAGAAGCTCCCTAAGATTTTTAAAATGGGTCACAGAATCAAGTGGCTTCTCTACCCCTAAATAGGGAAGGCTTAGGTAGAAATAGCAGTGGCTCTAAACACTCCTGGTTTGAAAAAAAACAGAGTTCTTCCTTCTACTGGTTGTCCTATTTCTGATTTTTTTTTTTAATTTGAAACAAGCCTACCTGTCCTTTATTGCCATGACCTCCAACAAGAGACTGCAGTCAAAGCAGGTATCCCTGCGTGATTACTCTGAGCTCTCCACAAGTCTGAGGCAATTAAAAGCATCAATACCRGTACACATTAATGACAAAAGTTAATGCAAGGGCTAATTGAGACCATCTCCCTCACAGACCATTTCGCAACATTAATAACGCAGAAAACGGCCATTAATATGTAATTAAATTTCCGGGATGCATGGGCTGTCAAAACCAGGTAGCTGGAACCTTTCTTTACACTTTTTAACCTCTCGGCACCCAAAAGAGCTACGGTGCCCAGCCAGACTCTGCCACTGCTTTCCCCTACAGAGGGAACTGGCTTGGTACCAATCCTGCCAGCAGCCAAGGCCAGCTCAGTGGAGCAAGTGCAGTTTCTAAGCTTTACCCCACTGGGGAGAAAAGCAAATGGCAAATAATTATTAACCTGCTTTTCTGACATGCAGGTATATAAATATTTTGCTAACTATTCAAAGGAAAAAATAACTCTTGCTACTTAAGGTTGAAAAATGCACAACATTGCAGGAAGAGTGCTTGGGTTTAATAGAAAAACTTTTGTGCCTAGAATCTTGCCAGTGCTATCTCCATAAGGAGAAATTTGAACTATCCAACCTAACTTGAAGTATCCCAAATTTCTGAAACGTGGAGCACTACCCAGCTACTACTGCATTTAGCTRAGTATATCCTAGGATGAGTGCAAAAGCCATAAGGCAGCTCTAACACTGCAAGTAAACAGTAGCTAATCACTCATGTCAGCTTTTAATAATAATAAAGCTGCAACAAGCTATTGAGGAAAGGCATCCACCTCATCTTGGAACCCCCAAAAATACCCCTCACTCAACTATCTGTTCCCTTCATAGCCACAAACTTCTTCCCCCAAACTGTGGTCAGTATTGCCAAGCACGTCCAACTCCTACTTCTGTTTGCAAATTGTAATCAATATGCAGAGAACAAATTATTTTATATAAAACATCACRTTGAGATGAACAAAACTTGGCATTTATGGGCACATTAGAATGCAGTACAACTTTTGTACCTGCACAGCATGCTTCCTCTAAGAAAAAGTCCTTCTGGAAATGTTAATTAAGCCTCACAAATTTTACTGCACTGAAACACYGCTCCATTCTTGAACGGTTCAGATACACTACCTGATTGTCTGCATTAATTCATTTTTCCCACTGGCAAATCCTGTGAGTTTTAATCTCCCATTGCTGCAGTATATTCTTATTTTTTAAATCATATTTTTAAGGGTATAAAAAGTATTCAAAAACTCTTAAGTATTTCCAAAACATTTTCCAAATCCAAGACATGGTTTAAAAAAAAAGTTTTGCTGTTTGCAGTCTGCATGTGTACAATCACTTCTCAAATATTACAATAATCATTAGGTTGTCATTTAGGCAAAACAAAATTAAAACAGAAGTACAGTGGTCCACTGGAATGGTGCCCTACCTTAAAGGCAGGAACAACGTTAAAAAGCGGCAGGAGCCACCCAAGGACACGTGCTTGCTAGGTCATATTCTGGCCTCTCAAAAGGAAGGTTATTGTCCTCAACTGCAGTAGTAAAGATTTTGATAAAATTTGTTTTCAAGGTCTTAGCATTCAGGTGAAATCATGCGGTGTTTCTCATGTATCGAGACCATTGCTTTGGAAACTTGAGATACAAAATCATCTCCTTCCTGCACAGGTACTGACTGACATAGACCTATGGAGCAAAGTTCACTTGAATATTCTGCAATTACCTGTTAAATCTCTTCTAAAAGAGCTGGAGGAACTGTGCATAGAAATCCCCCACACAGCTAATTCTCCCTCATGAGGCACTTCTCCATGCTCATCACCCAAAGGAGCAAAGACCCCTTTCTCCTAATGAATTTATGGCCACAGAGAGTTCAGGTTAAACACTTTTATAAGATGGTTTTCATGCTGTTCACTCAYAGGCTGCAGGAGAAAGCTCCTTACATTTCACAGCAGCCTATGGCTCACAGCTATAGGCTGTTCATGAGAACATGCAATGTTGGCTGTGGAAATCAAAAATAAAACAAAGGTTGCTACGGTGGTTTATATCAAATAGAAAAAAAAGTATGATTTTTGCCTGCAATAAGGCTAASGAAACACTTCACAAGCTTTGAATAAGGGCTACTCCTCTGCTTCAGTATGGTAAATCCCTAATACCTTTAGCAAACTTGAAATCATATATATATGTATATATACACACAYATATATATAATTAAATCAACGGTGTTTAAAAAAAGAATCACATTTCATCACAGTACCATCCCTAACCAATTGCAGAGCAGAGGGAAGTGTCATTCGGTTCTCTGTAAGGGGGAAACATCTACTCACATTTACACTGCAGAAATACAGAATACAAAACAACACCCTGTTTCAGAAGCAGATGAGTTCAAGGAGTGTTCAGAGCACCTAAATCTAGCCTGACATACCAGTAAAAATATTAAAAGATCTGCTGAAAATATTTTAATAAAGTCTCCATAAGCCCAGCAAAGCTTTTGCCCTTTGAGAGAGGCTACGGACTAGCAGCAAGTAGTGGGAACCGTGACATTTCCTCCTCTCTCTCCCTGACAAAACATTTTCAGCAACCACTGACTCTTATTAAGCTATCCTGCACTCCCAGGTATGGACAAATAAACCCGGAGAAGGGATGCACATGTGCCCGTGTGCAGGCACTCTCATGCGTGTGCATATCCATAACAACACAGTGGAACTCTGCTTTGGAGACCCAGGGTGACGAGCAGTGTTTCCCTGGAGCAATTCCTGCCAGTCAGGGTCACGCTGCCCACTCCAACTGCTGTTCTCCTGCCGYGAGTTATGCCTGGCCCCAGGAAGGGCCTTGGCTCCAGCACCTATTCCTGACACGCAGGGACAGCCCAGACGGGCAGATTGTCCACGGACCATCCCGAAAGGCTGAGGAGCAATCCCAGCCGCGCCTTCTGCTGCAGGAACCAGCAAACGGTGCCATCCCCAGCAGCGCTGTCAGCGGGTCCATATTCCTCCTCAACCTTTTCCTATCTTTTCCTCAGCTGCCAGGACTGCYGCACAGCCCCGGGGTTCCCCTCTCAGAAAACAGACTGCAACAAGCTGCCGAAGGGAGCCGAGCGCGCAGAGGCCGGCGAGCCCGCACTGCCTGCGCGGGCATCCCCGGCAGCCTCCGAGCGCGAGAGGCGGCGGCGCCGGGCAGCAGAGCGGGGCAGGGTCCACGGCGAGGGCCGGCGGCTCCCGAAGGAGCGGGCGCCTCGCCGCTGGAGCAGGAACTTTGGAGGGGAGCGCGCAGCACATGGTACGTTCCGCCCGTGCGGGGCGCGGGCACGGC
>NW_020455555.1:184652-209225 GCF_003342845.1 Nothoprocta perdicaria | reverse complement strand
GAGCGCGGAGGCAGCCAGCAGCCGGTGCAGGGAGCGAGCCCGCTCTGCCCTTTAGGATGACTCACGGGAAGCTGGCATTAATTTCTCTCTTTCTGGTAGTGGACGGAGAACAACCAAAAAGCGACACTGGACTAGCCCAAGGTAAGACATTTACGAGTGTTTTCATGCTCCGTTAGCCCGTTGCTCTGGGGGTGCCGCGCTGCCTACGGGAGCTGCCGCTGGAGCTCGGTCAGGGAGTGTTTTAGCGGCTGGTAGTACATGCACCCGTGTGTCCCCTGGCGTTAACCCCGTGCGTGCCACCACGCCGTGCCCCGGGTACAGGCAGCAGGTCAAGGGACGGCACAGAGATCGCTCTTCCTGCCCCTAATGCAACTTTTGCAGCAGCAGCACTTGCTCTGTTTGAAGGCTGCACTTTGCAATATCCCTAAATCCTCCCTGCGCCCGGGGACTCGGCGGGAGCAGCGGCTCCCGCGGGCTCGTGCCCACGGCAGGTGTCTCATCGCTCCAGCGAGTCGCAATTCCGGAGCGCCCAGAAAGACGCTTCCCTGCCTGCGCTCCCCGGCGCTGGGGATCCCGCGCTGGGATGCGGCGGCTGCGCCCGCGCCGGGCAAGCGGCGCTCGCCAGGAGCGGGGAGCAGCAGCGGCTCCGAGCTGCAGGAGGCTCCCTGCGAGGAGGGCACCCACCTCCGGCACTGCAGTTTACCGGGAAGGGACAACATTCTCCTCTTCCTCGTTCTGAAATCTTGGCAAGTTTCCCTCCTTCCATTTTCTGAGGAGGCTGGGGATTTCGGGATTTCCAGCAGAGTTATTGAGGCAGGTTGCTGCTGGGGCTGTGTGATAGTTTATATTTATTTATTTTAATGGAAAGATTTCACCTTACATCTCCAGCTTTATCTCAGTCAAGGCAAAGCTTTTTAATAAAGGGCTTWCTTAAAAAGTGGCACCGTTAAGGCAGCATCACGCCTTTCTGTTCCTCTAAACAGCAAACCAGCCTGGCTGGTGCCACACTGCAGCAGCTCCCGATTTTACCTTTGGATCTTTAGTTGGCTCACTCTAATGAAGACATTTGTTTTGGATTATGTCTTCTCTGTGGAAAGACCTCAAATAGTGACTGGATTTACCTATGCTTCTTAGACATTATACTGTATTTTTCTGCAACAGCTTGCACACAGTATTTGGTTGGACCATCTGTATACTGGCAGTCAGCTTATTTAAGGAGTTGAGTTTTAAATGATGTATTAAAATTTGCATTTGAAATGCACTAAGAACTAACTGTCCTGACATTATTATTACAACAAAGTAGCTCTATTCTAAGAGGATGGGAGGCTCCACATTGATCACATCTGCATTGACAACAAAATGGATATGAGCATTGACACTGATACTCAGCATGCAGGTAGTCACAGTGCCCAGCCACACTCTGTTGACTCAGCATGCACATTTTTGCAAATAACTTATATTTATCACTAACAAAAAGACAGTAGTAACAGACACTCCCCTTAGCTACTGCTCCTCCATGCAATCTTTTACATAGGTTTGGGCGAAAGAGATTCTTATTTCAGAGAACTTAAAGCACTTTGGTATGGTGTAGAAGGGGTAGAAGAAATGTTTGATTTGGTTTTTCCATCCAAATATGGTATATCTTTCCACTTTGTAAAACACAAAAGTATTTTCTGTTGTTATGTTTTAAGATTATTTCTTATCATTTGGAGACTTGATACATTTTTGGATTTATCTMTTTTATTTTTCCTTAGGATTTTGATATTATAACTGACTGTAAGGGTATCAGATTATTTTGAGGGAAAGTAAYTCCACAGTACAATTCAGATAACCAATTTCTGTGGCTCTGTCTTTGAATGCCTGCTAATATTCACGCTATTTAGTTTTATATCAGTAGCTRTTTATGCATGTAAGCTCCTATTCATCACTTGCTACTGTGGCATATATAATAGTCTCAGTCTGAACAGCTATTTTTGACCCTGTCTGGACAATATCTAGAATACAGAATTATCCTTTTCACAGGTTGGGTGTTTTTGTTTTGTTATGCCCTCTTTGGAGACATCAGTATATTATCAATTTTCCTCACTATGRCTCGTTTTAGGCAGAATCTTAGTCTATTTAAATGCAGACAATTCACTGTGATAACACTTTTTTGTAACTTGGCAACAAGAGCAAAAAAAAAAAATAAAGGCAAGTTACATCTATCACACATGCAAGCCTTGTATTGTGCTGCCCCCATACTCAGCAAATTAAACCCTTATGATAAATGACATGCTAGACTTATGGACCAGTCAGTTTAATATCATTAGCTAGGCTCACGGGTTGTCCTAATTACAAAAGCCAAAGACTGCAGGAAGCAGCTGCAGAGTCAGCACATGTGCAAGGAGCAGTCTGTAAAGCAGCAACACATGTTTTTCTCCGAGACTTTTCAGCTGCACCACACAGTATTAAGGAAAAGCATGACTTTTAATAGCAATGTTGAGAAAATGGTCTGGCTRCAGTGCAGGTGCTAAGAATTGCATGGTCATGTGTGGATATCACTTGTCTTCCTGAGAAGCTTAATTTCTGGTGTTATMATTTTACTAAAATAAACAAACACTTCCAATGTTATTTAGCTATGAACAGGCTCTTGGTTCATTTCCTTACTGGTGAGCTTGGAAGACAGCAAGATCCAGTGAATTTAGTTGCAGTGCTACTGGGGAGAGGTGAGCACAGTCTGCTGTCCGACCCCTCACACTCCCCCCACAGAGCCCATCACTAACATGAATCCTAGTAGGGAACCGTCCAGACACAAATATGCCCAGCTCTAGAGCCTGAACAGATAAACAGGTCACAAACTTTGTTCCTAAATCTCAGTGCATGGCTGGCCAAAACCTGGCTGCTGCTTGGATGGGTGTTTGTGGATCCCATCGGCTTCGCTTCACACATCCCTCCTCGTCATTCACCTCCACAAACTGAATCAGGGCAGGCACAAGTTCGCCACAGCTTAGTTAAGTGTACTTAGTTTTAGAACTGATTTCTTTCACAGAGAAGATAAAGATGTAGRTAAGTTTGTCAACTCAAAAAATCATCTTAAATGTAAGCAGCTTKACTTCAGTTCCCATGTATTTCTGCACATTTCATCTGAAAATACCTCCCCCTGCTTTGAAACAGTAGGAGCTCTAAATAATTCAGCAAGGTTCTACACATCAGGAACACACCGGCTTTTGATAACAGCCTCTATGAAGGTAACTACTTCATCTCATCTATTTAATAAAGCATACATTACCACATAYGGCCATGAAGGAGATGGGTAAAATTTTCATTTGCCCCTTTTGTGCTCCTCTATTTCTGGTCCTAAAACTCAAGCATCTCAAGCCCTGTTAGCTGAACACTGAGCACAGCCACGCTCACCTTCACCTCATTGCCTAGCACTTTAGTAAAAGACAAACCAAAGGCATCTGCAGGTAATATCCAGAGCAGTTCTATTAAGCATTATTAAAGTGTTATTTTAAGCTGAACTGTACACAGGCCCTGATTTCARGACAGGAGACATTTCACACACTTGTGGTCCTGCCTTCCTGAAACTTGTTATAACATCTTCTCAAATCACCAGTTATCATAAAGTCTAATCTTAGTCCAAAAGTCTTTGTTATGCAGAACAAGCACCCAACTCTTATAATTAGATATTCCATTTTTGATAATACCATGCTTCCTTTCTCAGATTAAAGTAGTTGAAAGTTGATTTCAAAGGTGCTTTAAATTAGGGACGAATTAATCAAGCTATGGTATAACAGCATTTTCTTTGCCTTCAATTTTAGTATCCCTCAGCAAACTTGAACACTTTGTTGTCAGCATTTTTGGTCCAAATGAATCTGAGTCTTTGATCATGTGCACTAGAGAAGAGTAGAACCAAGTGAATCACTGAGACATTACATAAGAACTGTGTACTGTTTCTTTGAGTACATGCAATAAAGTAGTACCAGAACCTAGTACAAGACACTACCTAAACTTCAATCACAAATGAATTTTAACTGATTCATGTTTAAAGCAATTTCAGCAATATTCAGTTTCTGCTTAATAGAAGTGCACTCAAGCTGTGAGGCGCACACACCTTCTTCAGATCCTAACACACTCTGCTCGCAACCATGCAAGTCCTCCCAGCTCTACCATCACATCAASTCGCTCCGCACTGAAGGAGAACAAAAAGCACCTGCTTGAAGATATTTTAACCCTTCCGAGCAAGATCCACAAGATTATCTCCTTGCTGTTGACCAGAATGCTCCCAGCAGCTGCAAAAAGCAGCATCTACTACCTTAGCGTTAACTACGTTATAGCAGCAACTCTTTTAAAGGAAACGAAACGTGGTAGAAAGCCTTGCATTTCTTAGAAAGCCAAATAACTCTACTGCTAGCTTCTTCACCAGGGAAACGGGAGGAGGAAGTAATTAAAACTGTTAGCTCTGGTCCGAAGCATTAACCTGGCAATTGAGTTTGTCTTTTGTGAAATATCTTTAATAACGCTATCTGTGCCTTTACATATTCCTTACTGTTTTGCTCACTATCCTCTGTTGCCACCAATATTATTATACTTTCATTATTAGTAGTAGAACCATTACTGAGCCTTACTGCTGTTTAATGGATTTGAAATCTCAAGAGGTGAGAATAATTAAGTTGGATAGTTGTGCTTACAATGAAGTTTGATATTTGATGAAAACAGGGGAGGGGAAAAAAAGAAAAAAAAACAATAAAAAAATCCATAAATACTAAAACCTAGTGGGACCCACCTCAAAAATTGAGCGTAATGTGCAGTGTCAGGCAGCAACCCTGCAATTTCACCCCATTTTACCTGTATCAAACTTAGTGTCTTGTATACATAAGACCATTTTATAAAAATACATTCCAATCTTGACAGTGATAACCCAGGCTGCCAAAGCAGGACTTTTAAACTGATGATCAGAAGAGACAGAGATCTTTCCTTTCTGATGGCTAAATACACCTCAGGCCAAATAAACTAAATTCACCTTCCTTCCAACACATTCACTCTGGCTAAATGTGCCAATTTAATCATAAAATGTAGTGCTTAGAGAAAGTTGAGAGAAACCTACGGAAAAGGAAAGCGATTACAGAATATGAGCTAGGGTTCAACGCACGCATGTCTCCAATTTGCCACCAAAAAGAAGTTAACAATAATGCCACAAGTCAGAGGAGAAACCCACCAACATCACATTATTCTTTTTCTTCTCCTGAGTGAATCCTTGACTGCTACTTCAGCATGCAGTTCCTAGATACTGTGCTAGGGAAAAGGAAGACTGCTAGGTTTAAACACTAGCCAAAGTTTCATCAGTGCTGCACCTCAAAAGGTGAATGTAAATGTTAATCTTCCTTGTGCACTTTGTTACCACGGGAGTATGTAAAGTTTACCGGAGTCAAATGCCTCCACACTGTGAAGGATTCCAAAAATGAGAATCCAACTTTTATGCAGCAGGAAAGAGCGAGCAAAAGGAAGAGTAATATTCCTGTGCACATGTACGGTAGGATTTACTGGCAGAGAAAACTTCTCAGTTTCCTCGGTGATTCCCTTTATTCCTCCTAAGAAAAAAAAAATCCATTTGCAGTATTGCTTCTGCTAATGAGTAAAACAATCACAACTGAAGGAGAAGGGGAGAAGCAAAGTGGGTAGGAAAATAAAAGAGAGAGTGATGAGGAAAAGGAGACAAGAATAGAAAAAGTATTTTTCTCCTTCTCTACATTTCCTTTATTTATAATACAGCTAGAGGAGAATAAATTATGAAATAAGAACGAAAATGCAAATGAAGACACAAGAAAAAGAAGGAAATGCWACAGGATCCCAAGATCACAGGGAGCAAAATCAAATGTAATAAAGTAGAAAATATAGGTGATGCCACAGATGTTAACACTCCCCAAACCCAGGACTGTCCGGTGGTCCACACTGTGGGGTGGGAACTACAATAAATGTGTCTGGAGTCAAACCTGCCCATTTGGTGTCCACAAGGAAAGCCAGGTCCATACCTGACAGAGAGAAGGGGACTTAGAGAGCAGATAGCGCAACAAGAGAGAACTCTCACTGGGGCATTAGTTCACAGCACATTGCAAAATCAATTCAGTATCATTCATAGCCTTGCCAATCATCGTTCTGAAGCCATRCAGGAAAATGGATTTTCTCTGTGGCAGTGGGACAGAGAACATGAATTTTGAAACTTCTGGTGGACACATCAATATCCACAAGGCTGCCTTGCCACGTCAGCAGAACCCAGCGCTCCCGTAGCATCTCACTGCTGGTACCCAAGGGTGGGTGTTCGGAGGGGGCAGAGCCTCGTGGACTGTGAGGGGATTGTGTGAGCCTCAAAAGGAAGAGCTGGAAACAACCCCTGAAGCAACTCAGCAAGCACAGCACACGTGGGTCATGCTGGACCCAGGCGCTCACTTCAGCCCTGGCACCAGAATATTTCCATGCTGTGCATGGACTTAAGACAGGCATAGAAGGATGTTGGATACACCAGCTTTTTCAAATGGCAGAGGGTGTGAAGGAAGAGTTTGAGATCTTCTCCTCTGCCATGGAGGCTGTAAGCTGTATCTCAGCTTTCTGTAGTCAGGTCTGTCTACTTATATTATGTTATGCAAATACAGTGCATTCACCTCTTATCCCTCACTCCTGATCACTGTTCAGGTCTGACTCTGAAAATCCTCAGCCCTTAGCTGAGTCTCTGTGAATATAAATAACCAAGTGTCTCCAATAAGTCAGGCAGCTGACTCCAGGGTTTTAAAGGTCAATAATTTCTTTTTAAAAATCAATACATTTGTAACTAGCTAGTAAAAGCTTCCAGCCTAAAACATGCTTAAATGGACAATCCAATGGAGCTTTTTCCAAGCTGCATGAATTTTAACATCCCTCACACTTGCCASTTTTCAAATTGTCAGGAGGTCTCCTGTGAGGGATGGGGAATTATGAGGATTAATTTTG
Organism: Nothoprocta perdicaria; assembly: GCF_003342845.1. Classification (NCBI taxonomy): domain Eukaryota; kingdom Metazoa; phylum Chordata; class Aves; order Tinamiformes; family Tinamidae; genus Nothoprocta; species Nothoprocta perdicaria. Next base: position 202,262 of record NW_020455555.1, on the reverse strand, counting down.
TTCCTTTCCAGGAAGTCACCACTTGATCATCCCATATTCACAGCCTATCACATACAATGGATACTATTCAACAGTGACAGCTCTGGTACATTGAAACAGGGGATGTGTGGAGGCAGTAGCTGGACAAGTACATTACAGCATGTCAGAGGAAGCAGGCACAGCGCTGTGCTTGGTCTCTCTGAAAAGAGCACTTTCTGTCTTCCAGCTCCCTCTGTTCCCCAGCTTTGCTGCTAGACTCATCCCTGCATTTAAAAAAAGAGGAATTGTTTGTGATCCAAGAAAAATGGTCGAAGAAAAAGACTCCTATCTGTATAAACATTTGTGCAAGAAATAAGGATATGGGCGAATGAAATCACTTGCCTTTCCTAGAAACCATTTGTCTAGTGAGCTATGTTGCATTTACTATTTAGTAGCCCAAACATTCACAGCATAATGAGAGATGTTCAAGTGGTCTTGAATACAGACATTCAAAATAAGCATGATTGGGAAACATATTCCCAGTATGATTGAGAAACACGGAATATTGCATATTCCATATATGATTCCAAGGAGTTCAGCTAACTTGATTACCCTCTTCCCACTGTGACCACAAGCAGCCATAGAGGACAATAAACATGGCCTAAACAAAGAGATGCAAAATCTTAAAGCAGAGGTTACAACAAGATATGTATCATGCAAGCAAGAACCACCTTACCAGAAAATAGCTGTAAATGTGGCCTTTGGCTACGTTTCTGAAACTCCAAGGCAAGCCTGAGTTATTCCCTTGGAAGAGGCGGGTGCAGAAAATAGGGTAGGGAGCAATAAAGGCCCCACGGGAACTTAACTTCCTCAAATTAGGTCAGCTCTGGTGTAAAATTATATTCAATGTTCTGCTGACCAAACCAAAAAGAGGAGTGATTTTTAATCAAAAATTCTTCAGGGTAAAGTTAAATCTTGCTGGAAGTCACCAAGTACGGGCCACAAACTTACACAGTGGTTAGTTCCTTTCTCTTGCCAACATCTGCTAACACTCATTCAAAGTCTGAAAATCAATGAGAACTTTTAAATTAACTGTAAGGGCCAAATTGTTTAAACTCAAGACACTCAGGACTATTTAGACAAGTTATTATACACTTTACTAAAAGGCATTCAGTGTAGGACTCAGTTACCTGTGATATTTAATTTTTCAGTTAAATTGCTGGATAAAATTGTATTTATATTAAAAAAAAAGTCTGCTTCAGATCACCCAGATGAAGTATTTAAAATATATGTGGCGGAAATTGAGGTTGTAATTATAAAGCCTATGATGTAATGACCTTGGAAAATAAGAAACAATGATCTTGAATAGTAATTTCCGTTCAAATCATTTACTGTATTACGATCTCTCAGGCTCTGAAAACAAATTCTAAGAATGAATGAACTGACCTGGGCTTWAGAATTCATCTGAAGGGAACAACTAGGCTTGAGCAATGAGGAAGGAGACTCCAGAAGAAAAAAAATACACATTTCCAGCTTCTTAGCATTTTAGGACTATTCCATAAATATTTTATTACAGACTTGTTTAAACAGCAGTAAATATCATTTTCAACTGGCATAAACCATCTAACTATTCCCCTAGCTATCCAGGGTCACCAAGGTGACCTCCGCTGCGACACCCTGGCCATGTTTTCATACATGCTACAGCTACAGAAGTAAAAGAACTATTTTTTTTCCCCCTACCCATTCAACCCATTTAACATTATTCGCACGATGCTAGATGCCTAGAGAAAAACTAAGGAGCACCTCACCAGTGACCAGTTACCTAAATCTCTTCAGCAGTACCTGAGACAGCCCRTTCACCCCCAAATGATTCTTCAGTTTCACTCGGGTTTAGTCTTTTCTTCACCCCTGCGAGGATGTTCTCAGGGACAGGCCCCGCACGCAGGAGCCTCGGGGCGGGCGCAGACACGGGCAGGTAGGGCYGGGGGGCACTCGGCTACGTACCCGCCACGCGGGGCACCCGCAGCGCCGCGGCCCCGGCTTCCACGGGACTTGCTGGATCGCCTTGCCAGGGTGGAAGACCTGCCCTTCCACCAGCTGGCAATTCGGCACTTGTCTCAACAGCCCACGAGAGCAAATTAATGCAGGCTTAACAACTCTGTGTAGCTCTCCTGTGGGCTGGGCAAACAGACTGACCACGGGAGATCCTGCYGACTGCAGCCAGCACAGACCCAGGCCACCCACTGCCACAGGTCCAGGCAAAGAGCTGGTCCCACTCTTTAACAACATACTACAAACACAATGTTAACCAGCCAGAAGGTCTATTTGAACCTTCTGAATCATCTCCAGGCCATCCAATACCAGTAGAGGTTCAAGATTAATAAATTAGATATTAGGAAATTAGTCCCTGGGCCTGGGGCAATCCTGGAGGGTGATTTCAATGGCATTACAAAGACAATTTTTGGAGGTCCTCATCTAGCCCTTGCCTGCCATGGCCATTGAGGCTGCACCATGCAGGCCAAAACCAAAACAAATAAATCACGTTGCTTCCCTAATGACACCTCAGGGCGGTAGGCAAAACCAGTACTACTACCTCCAAAATCACTTTTAGCCTATCGCCACAAACTTGAGCACGTTTATATCYGTCTGCGCTCTAAGCGACATATGTAGAACCAGAAATCAGCATTTACTTACAGTGGGGATCCCTAAGTGACAAAACTCATCCATACACCAAGCAGCACTCCCCAAACCAGCAGCATCACATGTAGATGCATCCATCGCACATGTGGCAGCCCTCAGGAGCAACGCACCACTAACACGCACGCTGCTGGTGACAAGCTGCTGCGAAACATATTGTTCTCGTACGGACTATGGCCCTGAAGTGCCAGTTGTGCTTGTTTCCCAAAACTTCTTGGATGAAGAGCCTGCCAATCTGCATGTGGTATTTCGTGGCTGATTAATTTTATAGATTGTGGTAGGTAGAACTCTCTGACTTGCTGAATTCAATATCAGTTCTAATCAAACTCTAGTTGCTTGCTAATTTGGAGACACGGGGTGCCATTTTATTGGTTTGCTTAGATTGCCTGCTCTCCCTGAGCATAAGCAGTTCAGAGAAAGCTTTTGGCATATTGGTTCCTTTCCAACTGAGGGGGCCACCGCCACATTTTAATCACAAATCTCCTGGTTTCACAGAAGGAATTTCTGAGCACTGCAGCCAGTTGCTATATAAATTATTCTAATTAGGAAAAGCAAAGTTCAAATTAATGCTATAACTAAAACCCTTCTGCATTTAACACACAAAATTCAAGCATGACAAAACTGGGAATATTTCCCGTTATAGACTGCTGACCAGGTGCTGGGGAACCACAAACAATTTTATCTCATTAGCAATCAGTAAATACTGCAAGAAATGCATGAATCTGTGACTATCCCTACACTAATCTGTGGAGATGAATAAGGATTTGTAGGTGGTTCTCTTTCATATCATGCTCAGCAAATAGTACTCTGTGGGGTCCTGGTCCTGCTCCCCTTCTAACATCTCCAATCTCCAATAAATCTCATTGTGTAATTCCACAAAAGCAGCTTCTGTGCCCCAGTTCGCACGATGCTAACAGGAACTACACGACTCCAGCAAATCTCTGAATGTCATTCTCCACAGGATAATTTATTTTGCTGTTTGATGCAGCATCTCTTAGCCCCTGCTCATTTGACGGTATCTAGCCTTCAAGTCTTACAACAATTGCACAGGAAGAGAAAGGATTCCTCTATTTCTACTTTTAGAGATGCAGAAACTGATTCTTCCCACACTGTCTGCACTTGACAAATACAAAGTTTCCTGCAACTTTAGAGGYTTTTCYTCTTACACTTGCACATTTGTTTAGGAAAAAAAAAAAGCAACTTGATGAAATAATAAATAGGAACTACTAGTATTTTTAAAATTCTTTTTTGTTGTTGTTTACTTCATTATCTTGTACTATGTGTGTCTTACAGAKGGAGCCATTTGGCTTCTCTTGGGAGTGGGGAAAGAGGTTGCTGCTGGCTTGAGGAATTGCTGGCTTCAAGTTAGGGTGCCCACTGAGGACACTTGTTCTGGAGCTTCTAGAGTCGAAAGAAGCAGTTGCCAGCCAGGACAAGGATGATTTTTGAAAACCTGGTGGCTATGAAAACCAGAAATGAATGGCTTATTTTAATGACTAAGACAGGCCTGGCCAACTAATTTAACTAACCAGCTGCACAAAAATTTGTCAGAATTGGCAAATCCTGGTGGGTGAAAGGTCCAGRAGGAGCACTGACAGCCACTGATAAGCTGCAAAGTCAGTGCCATTTAACGGTCAGGCACTGAAAGGCTTCGTTTACTGTCTCAAGAACCACCAAAGCAGGAAAGGGACAAAAAAAATTAAAATACTTTGCCTACAGAAAAGTTGTAGTGATTTTTCTTAACACTGAACATTAAGCAGCAACCTTGCAACAAGAAATAAAATTCAATAAACCCTACCAAGAGCAATGGACTTTCTACTTCATTGGTAACTCTTGTAGAAACAGGGAAATCTCCTCGTGACACTCAGCACTGACAGGCACAGCTCATTAATTAAGACTACAACATTTCCAAAAAAATACAATTTCCCAAATTCCACAGCTTTTCCTAACATTCAAATATTCAGGTTGGCAACCGATTTAAGTTTAAAAAAGAAAAAAAATGTCCAAATGATTAGACATTCATTCACAAGTTTTAAGTTTTGCTGTTTAGTAACAATCCTAGTATGCACCTGAGGACTGCAAATTTAGTGAGGAAGGATGACTGACATGTGAGCCTTCCTCACATAGGACCCACTTCACACGTGTGCCCACAATAGCAACCTCCCTCAGTACCTCCATTCACACCAGTAACAAAGGCAACATCTAGCACAGATTCAGCATCACTGGGAGCCTACAGGAAGCTTCATGGCACAATAGCCAGTCATTTTAAAGGCAATACTGAAGGGAAAAAAAAGAAAGAAAAAAAAAAAAARAAGAAGAAAAAGAAAACCCTTAAATTTAATTAATCATTGGGCTGTGCCAGTTGGTACAGCAGACTGGAGCTCTAGGATATCATCTGCTACATCCCTGGAACATTCTGCATTATGTACTGGGCAAAAAAATATCCTTTTGACTTCTCAAGTCCTTTAAACTTTGGAAAAACACCTGAGATTCTTCACAGATGCTTCATTCTCAGTCGTCTTTTGAAATGAGTAACATTTGAGTTAGAAGCAAAAATAATCCTGTACGTGACTTTTTTTTTTTTATTTTTCAACACACTGAACTACATTAATCTTAAGTTCAGTGAACTGATCCCACCCAATTCCCAGTCCATWCTTTGCTAGAAGCTTTTTTCCATCTATTGCTACAAGCTGCTTTTCATCTACCACTTTCTTAGGTAACTTGACACAGTCTAGTCCTTCCTTTATGCTAACCAGAGGGCCACAGAAGTTGTGCATAAATCTTATACATGCCAAGATCTTCAAATGGATGCTCTTAAGATACAGCTGCAAAAGACACATTCACCTCAGAGCGATCTTTTAAGACAGCTTGTATGAAAMCACCTAAAATTTGGCTGCTCACCAGCAAAGCAACTGGCTTATGTAGTAGAATGACCTGAAGTTTTGCACCTAAATACAGAGTTTGTACCAGCCTGAAACATGAGCCACAGAATTTGTGTGGGAGAGAGATTCACATGGGACTCTGTCAAAGCAATGCGGGTGCTGAGAGACCCAAATATAGCCCTTTCAAAATGAGGTTGTACCGTCTTGACTCTATTTCTCTTTAAAAGCAGTTACAAGATCAAGTCATCAGGCTAATGTGTGTTTGCTGGCTTTAGCTCAGCCATGGGCAGCACGTGCCTTGGCCATGATAAACCAGTTAGACTCTTTGGAGACCTCATACCATCTGTCAAAGACATTGCTGGCAGTTCTGCAGGTAGCCTCCCTCTCCAAGGGGGTTTCCCATTTTGCTAGTTAGCCCCCACAGTTACCCTTCCTGACGCCAGAAAGAAGAAGAAAACAAAAAAAAAAAGAGAGAAGAGAACAGCTGTAATCATTATCTGGTGTGAARAGATGCACAAGAGAGGTAGTGCATGAGCGTGTGCACACCCGTGCGGGCACACGTGCATGCACACTTGTCTGTTTTTGCTGTTTTTAAGTTGAGATTTGCATTCGGGCACCGCCTGCACTTGTGATGCTACCTGGAGGAGCAGTGGGCTTGCAGTTGCCATAGCAACGCCATTAACCACGCCGCGCGRCGCCGCGCGAGCGATGGGCCTGACAGGCGTGGGGGCTGCGCCAACAGGCTCCCATCAGCCTTTCCGTGCTSGAACACATGCCCTCCGCTTGCTTAAGGGCTAAATACGTGATGGCAAGTCCATCACTTCTGTTCTTCTTTCCTTATTCCATACTTCTCATTTCATGACACCAAAGCTTTTTGCATAAAACCATATATCTACATGGAGCCTCTAAATTTGATATACCTTAGCTTTCAAGCCGGAGAAAGGCATCACTTGATTGCACCATTCTTTAAAAGGCATAAACTGATTTGCATTAATGCTTCTCTTAGCGAGCTAAATAGCAGACTATAAATATAGTTCCCATCTTCAGGATTACTTAGCATTTTTGCAGAGAAGGGGAGGGGGCAAAGGAAAGAGATAATATTAGAGACAGATGGAAAGGGGGAGAGAGGGTTCTGTACATCATCCAAAAAATTAATCATGTATCTGTTGAATCCTTTGAAATGTAAAGATTTCTAAAGATTCAAATGCACRGACTTCAGCACCTGAAGATTTCTACTGATGGTTTTCATAGTTCAGTTCCTGAACATATTACTGCTGCTCTGCTGGACTAAATATTGACTTTGGCAAATTTTGCATTTCTGTACATTTTGCATTTTGCATTCTGAACATTTTGCATTTCTGTATTCCCCTTCTATGTTCATGCTTCCTCCACAGCACTGCAGGCTTCAATCAAAGCTGTTAATCTGAAGTTCATCCCATTTTAAAGATGCAGAAACTAGGGCCCTACCCTAGATCATTTTTAACATGAAGAGTGGATTAACTGTTCCCAAAACTTAAGCATATGCTCAGCATTCTATCAGCAGAATGAAAAAGGTGAAGGTTCCCCCAAAATGCCACAAAATAAACAAAGAATTAATGAATCACTGTTAATACAATGTATCAGTGTAAACTACAGTGTATGTGTACCTATAAATGCTAAACAGAAGAATCCCAGCCAGCTGAGAAGTTGTTTTGGGTTCAGATCTCATCTCTTTAGCCAACTTAGCAGCTTTCCTCCCGCACTAAATTTACTTTCCCCTTTGCATAAGTATTACACTAGATCCTGAAATGGCTTTCTGCCAAACTCTTAACTAACCCCACACCATGTCTAAAACTGTTCAACAGAAATGCACTGTTGACAGCTGACGGCCAACATTTCAGATGGTGACAGCAAGGCAGTTCCCCTCCCCTGTCCCTGGCTGCCTGCAGAAGATGCTGTGCTCCAGAGATCAACTTCAGCCAAGACTAACAGTAGGAAACTAAGTCCTTTAAATTCTGTTTTTGCACCACATTGTCTCAAATGTCCTTTCACTTCAGCTAAAATGGACAACTGTTACCTGAGAAGAGGGTAARGCATTACTCTTTCTAACTAAAACTCATTTTTACCTCTGCAATGACTCTTTCCACYGGCTTTCTTTCACCTATATCTAGCTGTCCCGATAAAGCTAGCAAGCCATACATGCACTTGCCTTCAGCTATTTAATCTCTCTTCTCCTTTCTCAGAAAGGCCGCAAAACAAGGTTTAAACCATTTCTGCTAGGAAGACTTAGAAAACAAGCCTGTGCTTTATTTATTTTTCCCTCCCCTGCTCGCTTCCCACGTCCCCAGCCTAGCATTCGGAAGTGCTGGCTAGGATATYGGGCAGTTTTAGCAGCAAGGCCTATTGCCGTTGCAGAGCCCGCACCAGCCTGCCAGGCCCCTCACCAAGCCTCCACGGGAACTTCTCTCCCAATATATTCTAATTATGTCTAAAATATTTATAGAAGAGCTTCCATTTTAAAAATAGCTCACGAGGCTTCTATAGCATACAGAGAATTCATTTTACCTGCTCCAGGGAGATGGCAGAGCAGTTGCCTGACAGCCCATAACACTAGCACACTGTGTGAAGAAGAAAAATATGTCCATTTTACACTACAAGGAGAATTTAGATAGACAAACAGTAACTGCATAGTTTGGGATGATGTTCTGTTAAAACTCCTGAGGCTGTACGAACTTGCAAAAGGATCATAAATGTCCATCACCATATATGCTATTGATTTTATATCTTATTAATAGCTTTCACAGACCAGCATTTTCAGCAGCACTACTGAGGATTTTTATTGTATTTCTTCACAGAACTGCTGAGTTTTGGTTAGACTTTTCATTACAGAAGGCTAAGCATTTTTTTTTCAAGTCAAAAATGAACATTCTAGTTTACAGCAGGAGAAACCCCAGAATAATTAGAAACCCAGGACAGACTAGTCCCCACTGCAATACTCTAATTAAACAATTTTTTGAAGCAGTATTTCCTATTTTCTGACAAGTCCTAGATATTCCTTCATCGTGCCACCTCTCTCTTCATATGGCAGGTATTCCTTTGAAGGCCCTTTGTGAGAGTTTTAAACAGTGATTTTAACACTCATAGTGGAAACCATTAAAGATCACAGTAATTTGGAAAAAACATGAAAGAGGAAATTGAAAGGAGAGGCACAATCTCAGCCAGTCATTCTCGCACACATATACTCACACGGAGACATGGACATACACACATGCACAGAGTCAACTCTGTTGATAGCCACATATTGGAAAATATTCTGACACACATCAGAGAGAAGAAGAGACAACAAGCTTGGCTCATGAATCTGAACCCTGTCTTAACCCTGTCTTAAGAACTAGCTTCAATTTTCACCTCTGATCTCGGGCAAGGCATTTCTGTCCTATCTTGCTTGCACAGATCACTATCGTCTCTTCTTTTTCCATCTCACCTATCTGGATTGCAACCACTGGAAAACATACATGTCTCTCGGTATCAGTTGATGATGTTCTTATCTAGAGTTTGTTTGCATTGCTATTACATAAAATTCATCCCAAGCTTAGTGTTAGATTCATGAAGTAGCACAGAACTAAATTTAGTAACTGCCCAGTTAAAAATATGCCATTCACCAGCACCTGAGCTAGCTAAACCTGAAATGCACTCCAACACTTTCCTGCTTTTAAGCTGAAACCAGGCATCACTGCACAAGCATAAATGTAAGGAATTTGACTCTTTAATTAGAAATAGTTCATTCTCGCACAGGTCACTACAGCAATGGTAGAACAAGTCAAGAGCTAATATATTAATGCAATACTTCTTGTTAAAATTGTAATTTGCAGGGGCAGGGAATAGCATCTCCGTCCTTGGTGGTTTTCAAGACTAGATCAGATAAATTTCTGAGCAACTTGCCGTGATCTCATAGCTGGCCTCGCTTGGAGCAGGAGGTTGGATTAAGTCTTTTGAGGTACCTTCCAACCTGATTTAGCCTAAGACTGGCATTGCCATAAGATAACCGTAACCCAGAGATATTTTAAAGGAAGAGAAAAATATTCCTTGCATTAGCAAGAGCAACCAGTATTGAGCCAAAGTGAAAAAGGGATGGATAAAAGAGTCAGGTGTGCTTTACACTTCAACCTTCCAGGTGCATCTGAGGTCTAGTTAACTTTGCTTCTGCAACATATAAATTTGGAGGGGAAATACCACTCCATTTGTGAATTAAAAATAGAGCAAGAATAGTTGCCATCAAAGCTGTCCTAGCACAATAACCTCTTTACAAAGTAGAATACTTGTGATGAATACATAACCAAGATCATTTTGTACTTCAGCCTCAAGAGAGCCATATTTTTTATTTCAGGGAAAATTGACAAGTTCCAAGACTAAACTGAATGAATAAAAATCTTCACCCTATATCAGCAGGCAGCAAATCTAGAAAAATTCTACTTATTCCTCAAAAGTTTAGTAGTTATTTTCTTTACCTGCGATATTCAGCCAGCAATTCATCTTCACTTTCTCTTGTTCCTTTAATCTCTCTAATCTCTCTCAGTCAGTGGGTAAAAGGCAAGTTACACACTGACAGCCTGTGATTCATCCCGAATGCAAAAATACCCTTTTTTTTTTTTTTTTTTGTATGACATGTGGTGTTAATCACCATCTTCCTCTCACTGTATGTCAGAATTGGCAAGTTTTCTAACATTTACACTGGGTGGCCATGTGTACATCATCTACAATTTCTTCATTATAACCAAAAGCGGGTAGCAACTACAGCTAAATCCCCCCACCATCCCCTCCCAAAAGATTTTTTGGACACATTCAGTGTCTGTCTCATTTTTAGGCAGTGTTAGAGAATAGAGAATTTATTCTCATTTCACATACATCTAAATTGATATGTGTTTTTTATATAGTTTTAGGGTTTTTTCTTTACTCATGTTGCCATTTCCCTCATGGCTATTTATTTATAGGAGGGAAAAGCCAAGTACATTTCTCCAACCCCCCTGCTAATAAGCTGACTGTTCTTTGGCTCAAGCTGTTCAATATACTCCACACTAGAGCAGAGAAGTTATTTGTCCTCAACAGTTTGGCAGAGCTGTGCTTTTAAACAGATGCTGTGCTTTACACCCTGTACATATTGCYGATGGACTTAAAGATCTTTGCACATTAGCTCTTCTTAGTCTCTTGAAGATCAAGGTGCACATTAAAATATCTCATTTTTTTCCTMCACTATGTTCATATTGCGTGCTAAAACTAGAGTTTATAGCTCAGTCTGCAGCATGAGGATTTGCATGTGGTTCTTGGACTAGTTCCTTCTGAACCTCTGAGGTTTCACAGATAATACCATCAGTAAATTCCTTTTTACCAAGAATCAAACTCTAATGAAAGCTGTGAAAACTGTGAACAAGTAACAGGAATATACACCATGAACTGGAAGGAAATTCTCACTGTCACTGATGAGTTTAGTTTGTGAACAGTATGTTTGAAATGAATAGCTCAGAATTTCCCCTGTAGTTCTACAGCTAAGAAMTACCAGTCTTGCTGGAACACCAAATGTTTTGCTCAATGCAAAATATATGACAACTTCACAAATACTTTTCTACCAAAAGATTMAAAAAACCAAAACCTAAAAACAACTAGGACTATGCACTACTAGATTCTACCAYGTGCTACTATCAAATTTCTACCAATTTTTTCAATTAGGCAACTTCACCAGSAGCTCCTTGCACTCCCAATACCCAAGAGTGTGTCAGAAATTTCTACCCAATTGCATTAATAAAAACAACATGTAAATGATGCCTGAGCATTTACATTTACAACATTTACATGATGCTTATGCATTTCAGCCTAAATAGTGATAATTACTCAGTACAGGACCAGAACGGAATGTACAAGCTGGCAGTACGAGCCAAGAAGGTCGATATACAGAGGAAAGAACAATTCAGGTCAAAATCTACAGCTCTGAGTAACAACAAAATATTCCTTGCTTAGAAATTTAAATGCATGTGGTGCCATCCGAACAAAACTCATGGTAGGAATTCAAACTGAGCAGATAAAGATCTCAGGATGAATAAAATGATTCAAAGAATAAAGTAACTACTCACTTCAGCATTTAGTGACATTTAATGAATGGTAGCTGGCAGTATCTTTTGGTTTCAAAGCAAATTGTTATTAACCTATGTTATACAGGTATTCTCAATCCCACTCCCAAATGTTTTCATACAAAAATACTGTATATCACCAGAAAGTGTCAAATGTGTGTGCACTTTTGGCAGTTTCGGAGCTGGGACAGAAGAGATGTAATGCTGAATTTAGTGACACTCTCTAAGTGGGGCTGTGCACAGTGAAAGTAGGCTAGAAGGGCAGGGCACATTGCAGGAACGCTGGCATTAGTATAACCTTGGACTACTTATTTTATGTACAAGCAATCACCTCTGCTCTGGCAGCAGTTGCATAAGCATTAAATTGGGTAGGGAAAAAAACACTAATTTTTTGAACTAGTTATTCTATATTCAGTTTGGAAAAAAAGCCTCTGTTCCAGAAAAGGAACCTTGAAGGGAGGCTCTGAGGAGCAGTGCGGCCCAGGGGCTTAGGAGCCGCTGCTCACCAGCATCCATCTTAAGGATGAAAATGTTTGATGAATAAAAAYTGCAGACCTACAAACTCTTGCACAGTTACTTTTAAGTGCAATATTCTTAGTAGTTTACTTCAGCATACTGAAGTTCAGCAAAACATGTTTTCACAGGTAACATACAAAAACCTCAAACTTCTGATGATGTACAAAGTAGAGGTTAAAAAATAGGCTACAGAACCCATTCATTTATTTTAAATTGCTATGCAATTGCTTTAATGCCCAACAAATGCCTTTCCTGAATATCAGATATTTTAGGTTCTCTCACAAGTTGTGTAGTCTAGAACATGTTTTGCTGTATTATTGCTAATTTTATTTCTCTGAAAAGCCATACACTGAATTATATTGCTCAGGTGGAAAGGATTTCTAAGCATATARTAACCAGTTATCCAATTATTATAACAACCTTGATTTTCTGTCTTAAGGAGGGTTGCTTGAAAGGACAGATTAAGTATAATATTCAATTGCACAAATAATGATAGAAATAAAAAGCAAGGCATATAAATTTTACATGCACCTTTAGGGAAGTATAAGACTGGTGGAAAAATCCAGAAGCAGTAATTACATTTTGAGCAGCTTAAAGTTTACAAAAATCATTCTACTCAAGCTATAATAGTTAAGATTTTTTTTTGTAATGTTTATTAGGTGAAGGGTAAAATTATTTTTAAGCTTAAGTTATTTCACTGAATAGCACCTAGAGGCATGAGGGCAGCACAGCCTACAGTCAGTTAAAGATGACTTCCCGTGACAAAATCCTACCTTTCGTTACTTGCATTTTCAAGCATGAACTTCTCTATTAATAAAGTTGAAAACTTCTGATTTACAGCTCTGCACAACAGCAAAAAATGCATATTTATTACATTGCACCCTGCCTCATCAATAATGAGAATGCCTAGAGGCAGAGAATATCTTCCATACAAGTAAAAACTACATAGATTTAGATTGCACAATCTGTATTAGAGACGTATGATGTGATTAAGGGGTGATTTTAGAGAATTCTATTAAACTATGAGCCAGAGGAGGGTCATTAGTGAATTGCTATTCTCTGTCTGAAAATACAAGATTGAGAGGGCATCAGATGAGATTATTAAGTAGCAGGTCAGAAAGAAAACGAGATCCAAACATATCTTAAATGAAGTATCTTGAAATTAATTCACTGATACAGGATGTCGCAGATGTCAAAACTGTTCGTRGGTTCAAAATAATGTTGTACAAATTAAAGGAAAAAAAAATCATCACCACAAATGGGGGAGAGGATTAAATACAGGTCAGTGTAAGCACAGGTTCCACCACGATTTAGAGCACATTTGAGCTCATGTGTTGATTTAAACTGAAAGGGGTTTAGTTTGTGCACTCCAAGAAAACACTCCATAAAATGAATCAGAATTTTAAGTGCAGACATTCAAGGAATTTGCTTCAAAAGCCTACTRTCAAACCAAACTAAAACAGTAACGAAGACACAGAAGAGTAGGTAGAAAGAACCGTATCACTTGTATTTTCTATGAGGGAATTATTTACTATCTTTTCAATCTCAAATCCTCTTCAAGTCATTTGTTGCAAAACAGAATGTTCCTTTTTTTATGTAAATACACTTAGAACAAAGGAGGAAATATTTTAAAATATACATCCAAAACTTGACTTGATATTAAATTAATAAACTATCTCTAAACAATTCCATCATTACTTCATCCTTTCTCTCTCATCTTTCAGTATATTTTCTGAAACACAGCGTAGGGGACTCATACTTATTTTCAGTGGTTAAAATAAAGTAATAATTATAGCTGAAACTGTGTGTGTGTGTATATATTTAAAATCATCAGAGGCTATATATAAATCAATCATTTAAAGACTAACTTAAGACAGTTCACAATCCATATAGACATTGAACATTAAAAACCTCTTATTGTTCACAATACAATACCAATTCACAATACCAATTTAGTTAACAGAAATGCTAAGTCATTTTGATGTTAGTAAACTTTAATAACTGAAAACTAATTCATTTGGGCCTGGAGGTATTTACCTATATTTAATAAAAACTTCATAATCTCTATTTTACACGGTACCAACTATGCATTTGCCGTAATGACTAAGCTGYAGAGAAACATGTCAATCAGCTGTTAGTTAAAATACATCTATTTTAACTAGCTCCTTTTTCCTTCTTTCTGTAGTTTACCTTCCATCCTCAATGGTAAGAAGCCCTTCGAGCTGCCATTGCTGCAAATCAGCACGATTGCATTAAGCTCAGGTGACCTGTGCTTATATATATTGTGCTGCAGTCTTCTCTTCTAAGGAGTCAGTGAAACAATTCTTTACACATATCAAGTGGTTATTACATAGAATATCATGATTCAATTGTTAGATTATTAAATGTCAGCAGATTGTCAGCAGACTAATTATGGGCAATTCTGAACATACATATTCCTGTTTAACCTAATCATGAAATCATAGAGCCTCTTAAAACAGCAATAAAACTTGCAATGCTCAAATTGGTTGGGATTTCCCTCTATATCTTGGTATCATGTAATCAATGGAATCAAGGCAATGTACTGTTTCTCCAGTTTCCATAACATGAAAAAAATAAGGTCCAATTTACTTTTTACAATCATTTTAGAAATACTAGAGTCAGTATTACCAGTCACTGACAAATCTGSAGACTTTAACATCAACAAATATGAAGTGAAAATCTGAGCTTTTAAGGGAGAAAAGAGATTTTCAATCAGCTGACTCTACTTATGAACATCTGTCACCCTTTCATTCTAGTTCTAGGGAACAAGTACCTTCTGGTTTTGTTGTTTGTTTTGTTTTTGTAAAAATAAGTGCAGAGGCCCTACTACTGAAACAAAAGAATTGAATATTGTGCTCCTGCACATTATTTTTTGTTGTTTAGCTGCTTGTCACCTATGACAAATATGGGTGGTACCTCATCATTCCCATTTTGTGTTCACATTCAATCCAGAAAAGTTCATTGTAGCAAAAAGTTCATTGTAGCAAAAGCCTTGTAGCAAAAAAAAATTTAGTTTTCTGAGCACATAACCCCATTGTCTACTAAGCATATTGGCACCGATTTGTTTAGGACACATTTTCCTGACAGCTTCCCTATACTGCACATTTGTGAAAAGCAATCTTAGAAAAATTAACTAATTTATAAGCTCTATAGCAGAGAGATGGAGATAAATGCAGAGATTAGTTGACTGCAGAAGACTGCAAAGTCAAAGCTGGGATTAGAAATCTGTTCTTGATTTCAGCCATTTAGATTTTACCAGAGCAATTTGGCATAAATTGCTGTTTCAGTTTTCTAAAGTGCCAATCATGTGGGTGGCAATAGCTCAGTTATTTCCTACTACTGCTTGGAAATCTGATAAATATAAACCAGGTTCCAAGAAGTGTTTTTCTTCTCTTGTGCAGAATATTTTTCCCAGTCTTTTTTTTTCCCTCCCCACTAGTGACAGATACTGTATTTTTGACCAGAAAATGTATGTATGTGATATTCACTTGCCCTATGTTTTAATCGTTCAATGTGCATTCTAAAAGCAGGCATGAGTTAGGCTTAACAATTAAAGTGCGATAAAAAGGTACAAATGGAAATACAAAAAAGTTGCTGCTTTTCCAAACACAACTTTTCATTTGATCTCCTTCCTGGAAGCCTGGCACAGCCACAGACGTTTCCCTAATGACTCCCGGCTGTGCTCTCCTCTGTAATAAGGAGCTTACTGATAGCGCTGAAAGACAGTGTAGCTCTTCCACAAATGCTTTGCTTGGACACCCAATCCAAACCCAAATACATGGTTTCTCAAAGTATTGCCCTTACAGGATGAACTGACTCTCATGAACTAAAATCATGCGATATCTTTATTTTCATATTCCCCCCAGTATGCAAACAAATYCTATTGAGTATTGTTTTACATATTATTTCAAGTAATTTATTTTTTCTGTTGGCTGCTGGGTAATTCATTGCGACAGCCATTGGTTTTATCTAACCAGCTATATCTGTAATTCATGGTGTTGAGTTTTTTTCCCCAAAATGAAGTTGCTCTGAAGTAGGAATGGCAACTAAAGCTAATGGTCTGATTCAGCTTGCTTTAGCGATCAGGAAGACATAKGGCATCATTACACAAATGCACCCAAAGAGCATTAAAGGAAAAACTTTACACTCTGCCATTGACAGTCATAACTGCACGTTTYTACTTGCACTCTTGTTAAAGAAAACTAAGATGGATATTATCTTCACCCTAATTTGTGCTGCCTCTCCTCCTTGCTAATGGACTTATATACACACAGAAAGAATAAGCAAAGACACAAGACAAATAAAATGTGTATGAGCTGCCTAATAAACGTCCTTGCACGGAACACACGTAGCCTATAATCTCTCTTCATATCCATCCAGTTAAAGCAGGAGAAATACGGATTCCTCCTTTGGATGTTTTTGATCTGTGATAAAACTGATCTGCAAAGCCTGGAAAATTTCTGCGCTATCAGCAGGCAGGGCTTTATCCTAGATGACATCTAATAATAATGCCAATGTCCTCATGCAGATATCAAGCTGTCGGAAAGAAAAGAACCTACAGATGAAGAGGCGCAAACAGGCCTCTGATAGAGAGTCATTACACCCAGCCTTTTTCCCCCTTAGTGTTTCAATATGGAATATTAAATAATAACTTCATGCCGGGCCGTTGACAGCTTTTTATTACCGCTGCAAGTTGGGCCATACCCTCAGCATAGACAGTATACTCCAGCAAGATAAACCCAACAAGGAAACATTTCTTTTATGTTTTTGGATGTTTCAAGCCTCATCAAATGATCTGCACACTCACACTTRTACATGGAAAAAATATGGAGAAAAGATATGTCAGCAGATAAGTAATAAGCATATTATTTAAATCCAAAAACAAAGGGCTTAAAATGGATTTTGTATGCCTAAAGCTTCACACTTGTAAATTGCTGTTAAAAATGTTCCGACAAATATTATTCATGTTAGAAAAGACTGCACTAATCAATCCAGGACTTTATTCAAGTGCCACTGTAAACTTTAAAGTCCCTGCTAAACTTAGCAAAATGAACCATGCGCCAGGTTTCCAGCAATGACTGCTATTCCAAAACGCAGAGGCTTTAAGATCTCACTCAGTTCCTCAGTTTGCCTCATTGCCTGCAGCTACACCGCAGTGCCATTTCATCCCTCCGTACCAACATTAGCTAAAGCAGAAGACCAATTTCCATACCCAAGAAAACTGTAGTTCTAGAAAATAAAGAATTGATAATACATTGTGACCTGGTAATCAAAGTCCCATGGCACATCCGGTAGTTCAGGTGAAGAGCCATAGGCCAGACAAGTTTCCTGGTTACACTGCAATTTGGTCACCGCTGTCCTCCTCCTCCTGCTTTTGTCCAAATCAGATACGCCATCCAAGCAAACCTGTGCTTGTGGGTTTTTTTTTTTTTTTT
>NW_020455555.1:25916-184646 GCF_003342845.1 Nothoprocta perdicaria | reverse complement strand
TTTTTTTTTGTTTTTTTTAAGATGTGCTTAATCACTCTTTTCTGACAATTGCCTTCTCACCCATGCCAAGCCCTGTAGTATCCCACCAGTGCTTACATCACCCTGCATTTGACCGGAATCAGCAATACTGGGAATGCTGGCAAACGATGAGCACCAATTGGGCTGCAGATGTTCCTGAGCACCAGGCTGTCTAACCCACCTCACTTAAGCCCAGCTGTCATGGTAATTAAAAGTTGGCTACCATCCAGACTCCAGTCTATAGCACACTCCTAAAATACCCTGCTATGTASAGCTACATGAATGTTATTAATAGATAATTTTAGAAAAATAAATTTAATAACAATTAAGGCGATAGAAACAAATACAAACTACGATGTGCATTTTTAGCAAGAAGTAATTACAGTCCTTTTACCTCTAACTTTATACTGTTGGTCAAATTTATACTTGGTTAAAGAATATATATTATGTACTGGAATATACATGCAGGTGTGTTTATTTTCACTCATCCCTTTTTCACTGAATTCCAAGTTAATTTCTATAATATTGCCAATATGAATGCTTAAAAAAAAATAACCACAAACACATAAAAAAGCTTCTTTGCACAAGTGTTTTTGCCAGGCAAACACCAAAGGGGTACACCCTCAACAAAACAACTGCATTGCAGCATTTAAATGCATATTGGAAATACTCATCTAATATTTCTCCCTTAGCTCTGGGAAAACAGGAGATTTATTTTCTAAAATTGTCTGTAATGCATTTTTATGATTCACTTTACCATACTAAAGAGAGAAGACTCCATAAGGCAGCACAAGGAGCTCTAAAAGGTGCAATATAGCGGGCCAGCATTTTTCTTTGTTCTTAGCCGATGTACTTTCCCTGCACACTCTAGAGCAAACATGACTCCTATTGATTATATCTTCTTGAAGTCAAAATTATTAAATGCTGTTTATTACAGAACATTTTTATCTTCTGCAATCTATAAGCACCCTCAACAGAGGCCATCAAAAAGCACCTGCTTACAAAGAGAGGCATAAACTTTCCCTCTCAAGACAGGAACATAACAGTCAATCTGGAGAGAGCAATTGCATTTACCATGTAATTAGCTCGCTATGTACACCCATTACTGTGCATCAATGTTAAAGACATGCTTTTAATGCCATTTTAGGCTATATGTTTGGACACAGTTACAGGAGAAAGCAAATGCCCATCATTATTGTTTTTGTTATTGCTGCTTGTTCACCCGTACTCCTTTCACAATGATTATAATCTAGCGAGCCAAAAGCAAGAGGCAACTGCAGCTTAGATAAATCTTTAACACTATAGAAGGCTTCTCTGGATGAGCAACCAGTATCTTTAATAAGAAAATGCCTCAGTACTAGAAGTAGTGAACTTATTTTACTTAACTAGTCGATTGATGGGCATAATTATATTCATTACAAAAACAGCCAAGAATTCGTAKTCAATAGAATTGATTTGGAGATCTCCCAAGAATGGTTTCTTATGAACTTTTTCGTATTTTCTGCTTACAAGAAGTCCCTCTCATAGCATTCTGAACATTTCTACAGAGAGTGATTCAGAGGATATTAAAAAAGCATAAAAATAATAAAGCAATCATTTGCATATGCTTGATCCCATATATATACATACACATACATAAACGGAGTCCCTATGTCACAACAAGCCAATTATCACCTTAAGTAACCTCAGTGAGTATGTGGGTTTTGGCACCCTCTTATGGATTTGTACTGAGATGTGGAAAGACAAAACAGAGTTATTTTCATGGAAACATAAGATAAGTGAAAAGAGTTAAAAAAAAAAAAAAGTGCAGAGAATATTTTGCAAGATTTCCTGGCAAGTTAAGATAGGTCCAGTTATTTCAAGCACCTGCCATAATTGGAAGAAGATGAGACGGCTGGGGAGAGGCCCTTGTCTTAACCTGGCTTCATCAGAACACACTCCTCTAAGTTCAGGGGCAGTAGTTCATCCTTTCCAAAGTCTCTTTGTCCRCCCTGGGAACTGGGAGCCTGTCCAAGCTGATGAGCTCCTCAGCAGAGGTACGGGGGACAAGCGGTGCTGCTAACAGAGTCTGCTGGTCATTCGGCACCATCAGCCAAGTTAGGGTCACTACCATGCATCTCATTTGGGACTGACTTGATGCTTTTCACTCATATACTCATGTTTCAGAGAGTATTTATTAAAAAAAGAAAAAAGACAGACTCACACTAGTAAAAAAATATTATATGAGAGAGCTACATGACCTGTTAGTTTTAAAAGAAGGAAACATCTTATTAGGGCTACAGTCTACATTCGGAGTCCCAGACTCACCCTCAGCCCTGTCATACCCTAAACCTTTCTTCTGCCCTCAGTGAAAGGGCAAACAGTGCAAATGCACAGGAGATGACTGAGGTCATGACAGGGGCTGCTCAGATACTACGGCAAAGACAGCAGCTAATTTCCTTAGACAGATATTTTTACCAAAACAGAGAAGAATATCCTTTTCTATACATGAGAGGCTCTGTTAATGTTAATATTAACTAAATGCAAAAATAATTAATTTCTCTTTGCACTAAAAGATGAATTTCATCATTTGTTAAGTGTTATCAGTTTGCATAGAGAGAACAAAAAGAGCATCAATTTTCCAATTGAACACTGACAGTTGGCTATGCAAAGCTCACACGCCATCTCTCTAAAACYGCAGTACTAAGAATAAAGAATGACTTTTCAGAGCTTTTCATATCACGATCCACATGTGCAGATGAGATCAGGCTAGCTTTATGATGTCTGGCAATAGCATGACAGTAACCAAGACAACAGGGCAAACGCTTACTACAAATGCTGCTTATTAGAGTATACACATGGTGACCTGCCTATTTTTCCTTCAGATAAAGCCCAGAGTCATCTCTTTTGGAGTAAGATCTCGTTAAGACTAAAGCTTATCTCAGCTAATTAACTCCTGCATTTGTCATGCCCGGTTTTATTCAGCTGACATGTGGTTAGGAGGTTCAAACCAGAAAGGCAAAGAACTCGTGTGTACTGCAATGCTCAACAGAATCAAACCCCAGTAAATTCCCTGCAGCAAGTTGCSCAGGGTAGAAATATTAGGTCAAGGACAAGACTCTGCAAGCAGACTGATACTATTCTGCTGTGCTATATTGTATTCAAAAGAATATTTAAGCATGCGTGCATTACTTCTGCTACATCTAATGCAGACTCATAGGTAAGTGCTCAAAGGTTGCAGAGTGGCACTGCATGACAAACTGGTGTCTTCTTGATAGGGAAGGCTGAAACACCTCTTTTGCATAAGCCAGTCTTGAACTCCAGCAACTCCAGCACAACCCGAATGCATTTTTGAATGTTGAAATAGGTCCCATTAAATTTCAATGCACCTCTGCCCTTATTGCTTTCTAGTCAGTTGAATGCTTATCTGTATAAAACCTTCTGAGTTATGTCCATCATTACTTTGGGGTTCATGGCTGTTCTAACTTGCCTGACAGCATCAGAAYGACCTCATTCTTCACATTCATTTATTCTTCCCATAAATAAATTTCTCAGGTCGCACAAGTTCATTTCCAAGAGGCATCCTTCTTTCACTAAGTGCCATAACACGTCAGTCATTTGGACGTGTGATGGTCTTCAGCTACCTACTTCATCACGAGCTGTCTCAGCACGCACCTTCCCCTTGCATTTACCCACAGGCTTGATCCAATCGTACCAAAGCCAAGGGCATCAAAAGAGCCTTTTTCTTCTTTTCAGCATGATTTAGCTGCACTTTTCAGCCCTATCTTCTTACCTGCAGCTTCTGACACTGACATTTTAAAAGTCACATTTAAAAAGCATGAAGTTGCCTATTCTGGCCCCTAATCATCATCAAATGCAAATTAATTCTTTTCTTCCAAAAATATGGTTACCATCTGGGAGGAATATTAAAATAATTCTAACTACTCCTAGTATCTTTTGATTAATGAGCTCTTGAGTCATCACAATGAACATATTTCATAGCAGAAAGAGTTAAAAAACCTCCCTCATCTGTGATTTACTGTACATATGTGCACTGAAAACATCTAATACACATATATGTATATCTAGATAAACACTTTGGTAGTCATAGTCAATAAATGTATTTGCAATATGAAACACTTTAAATTTTGGACCCTGTTGCTCATATTACAGGTTCGGCATCTTATTCAGTCCTCCTAACAGTGTAGACAATACAGATAACAAATACCAATCCTTTTCATATGGGAAGTCTTTTGCCAGTACAAGTGAAGAAGTTTCGGTATCAAGAGCAAATTATTACCACACTACAAAATCACAACTGCACTTGAATTTTTTTTGCAAGATTCCATATTGTATTGTGTGCTACTAATGTCTAAGCTACTTAAATATTTCTTATATCCGTTTTTGAGAATTTTTCGAAAGCATATGCATTCTCACAGCATTCTTGGTATATTTTACGAAACAGTCAACACGRGCAATAGTGTTAACTCATTGATACAGAGCATTTGCAGGGTGAGGATAAGCAAACTGTTGCCACAATAGCTAAACAGCAGTATTTTGCATGCCTCTTCTACAGATTAAATAAACGTGTAAATAGGGAAGATATAGGCACGGAGACTTGACAATTTGMAAGCTACAAGTTAGTGCATTTTTGTACTTTCTACTTTAATGGTGGAGTTGGTATTGAGTTGGTCTACTTATATGAGTATATAGAGTTGGTCTACTTATAAATCTGCTATAGGAGTTATTTGGATGCTGGAACAGCAAAGGAGTGGATTTGCTGTTATTCAGCCCGGTAACCAGCTACTTGTGCTTGTTTTTCTTTCTCTGATAATATTCTGCTGCAATTGTAATTACCTTAAAAGGCCCAACTGGCAGACAAAATAATGAAGTTATCTCACTTGTGTAAAACCTGTTTTCTGAATGTAAGAAAGGCTAAGACTTTCTCAGCAGGCAGCAAGATTTTACAAGGAAGTCTTCCACAGCTCTTTCTGCAAGCATAATTTGCATATCAAATAATCATTAGTTTGGAGTGGTGGGAAAGTGTTTAGAAAAAGGTCAAATCCACATCCGTTTTCATATTCATTAAAGAAAATAACCATAACATACTTAGAAATCATTCTACAATATTTTWACAAAGTATATCTGGCTGCTGCTTGCAATTATTTATCAAAGATTCCTGGGCTTAGATGAGTGATTTTCAACTTTTGAAAGAGACTGCAGGCAGGGTGGGAAACACATTTAAACCTCTGCAAACTATGAAATGGCAATCAAATATCAGAAGCAATACAATGAAAACGCTTTTTATAAGCCTTTGAACTTCAATGTAGATGGAATTCCCAAAGATAAAGGATTACAAATTTTTCAAATTACTGACTCAAAGCATGGTTTCATCACCAAGGCATCCCTGCTAGCAGACAAATGTGTGCTTATATTTTGGAAAAAGGCTGGTCCCTCAAAATTAACAGTTTTGGAAAAGAAAACTCATCGAGCAGTCCACAGGGTGAGAAAAACGGTAGGCAATGTTCTTTAGTTAGATGTATCCTTCAAAGCTGCATCACATGGAAATTTTTAATAGCACTGGAGAAAACTGTGCCTCACAGCAGCAATGCCAACATGCATGTCCTGTAGTGCTTACTATGTGCATCAAATAAGAGCATCCTGGACCATTTTTAGCTTTCTCTCTGTCAGGCTCAGGTGTGTGTGTGCGTGTGTGAAGGGGGTTATTTTTGCATTTTTAAAGCCTGCCCCTTGTTTGGTTTAGAAAGAACATTGAATTATCTTGTGCTATTGATTAACCCTGCATATGCATAATTCCTGTAATATTATATTAATTTTCTTGTCAAACATTAAGTTAAATGTTAATATCTGAAAAAAGCTTGCCTGCCATCACTAGTGTATCAGAAGGGGAGTCAAATGCTTGCAAGTTAGATAACAGTTTAAACTAGCAGGTTAGATGCATTCATGTCATTAACAGAACCATCTTTTCTTGCATTCAAGACAAAAATCACTAGCCATCTATTTGTCAGATCCAGCTCCCTTCCAACTGTTACGGGGAGAGACTTCTCAGAGAGTCCAGTCAGAGCCCAAAATACTTTCTGTCCTCATCATCATAACACCTGAAAGTCTCCAGATAAACAGAAATACCTTAATGCTGTCAGTCCTATTTTAGACTAAGTTACATTTTATAATGGAAAACTTTCATTTTTAGATTCTGGAACATAAGATCTTTTCAAAATAGCAGTTCAAAATATCATTTACTAACAGTATAGAAAGCAGTATAGAAGCTTCTATATACAACTAAGAATCACAAGCTATTATATACCAGTTTTATATGTATCGATATTGCTTTTTTAATGTCTTAGCATTTGCATTAATAAGTTTAATACTTCATTTCTATAATATCCCATTTTCTGCCACTAAGCCACATGGTGTGGGCTAAATGGAGCCTAACTTGCTCCAGATCAAGCAACAGCTATAACTGCTAATAGTCAAAGCTGGCATGAATGGGTCTATACATTTCTTATTATCTATCTTTAATCCAAAGCCCTAAATACATTGTGGGAATAGAAAGCAACGAGGCACAGCAGAAGCCTTTCTGAAGGCAGTCAACTCATGGCATAAGTCTAGAGAACCCCTTGCTCTCCACTGTCAGAGCTGTTGAAACTTTTCAGAGCAAGAGGCACACGCGTTTTCCGCTTAGCGATGGCTAACTTGCTAAAACACTGGTAGAAAAGGTCAAAGTATTTCTTTAGAATACTCTTTTCTATAAGCACCTAATCAATCTTTACAACTTTAACAACCAAACAAGTTACATAACTAACATCATCCTTTCTGCAGAAACGGGTGAACGTGAAGTTGATCCCAGCTCATTTCTGAATGTAAACAGTTTTCATAAAGTCAGTTATTCAACACCTAGACTTCCCAGACTATGAGTTTCAGAGCTCTTAGAGCTTTAGAGACAAAAACATAGACACAAGTGACTCGTAATTGCTGTCATGAGCGTAGGGAGAATGACTCCGGTTACTCCACTGGTGAGACAGCGCATACAACAGCACACCTACGGAAATGGTTTCAAACCCTTTCAAAATCTTCTTGCCTGTCTTTTCCTTAGTCCTGTTATCTCCCAGATAGCATACACAAGTCGTTTCATTATAAAGCAGTATAATTGCTGTGGTAGTGAATAGAGATGTTGGCAATAACAACTGAAATGTTTTACAATAATTTCTTTGTAGGCTATTCTTAGTTTGCAACATAGCTGAACGCCCTCCAAATCCCATGATAATTCAACATTATTCAACAATTTATCATCCATTTTAGTAGTCCTACATGTCTTCCATCTGACATATCAATCTTTCACATCAGTATGTTATTAATCACATTAATATGCTGGTCATTCATAATCCAAAAAGGCAGAAGTCTCCATATTAGCCAAATAGATGATGAATTATTACTTTTTGAAGAACAACAAAAATACAATGCAACCACCTAAGCTCACCTTTCTTCTAAGCTCAAGCCTTTCTGTCAAATTAATCATGAGCCTGTACCCTAAAAAGGGTGAAAAAAACCTCTTAGACTCAAAATGACTCTTTTACAGCAGACATAATGAACTGCTGACAGAGCTACCTGYTCCTTGCCACAGCCTTTGCCTTTCTGAGGAACGCTGTGCAGTGCTGCAAGATATGAATAAAAACCGTGAAGGAGCATATTGCCATGGAAATACTTACAAATGCCTTGATTTCTAAGTCACGCTACAACAGGGAGTTTCTAGCATACTGGGGATGACTCAAGTGTTTATCTTCCACTTGCAAATTGTATCCCAATTATGTCTGGATTCTCACAGTATCTCCTTTTCTCATGATTTTCTTTCTTGAGCTCTACTTTGTAGTTCCTGCTCCATAAAACTACTGCCTGTGTTTTGCTTTCCTGCTTTCTTCTCTAAATAGATTAGGTCAGAAGTGCTGGCTTTGAATATAGATCATTAGACTAAAAACATCTGCAATATCATTTGATGTAACTGCTATCTAAACAAGATAACAGAATTTTCAGAATTGTTCCCTATTATTCAGTTGCTACATGGATACTTAGAGAAAAGGATTTACAAGAAAATATCATCCACTTTCAACCTTTAGACTAACTGTATGGCAGTGGTGCATGGCTCAAATGTCAATTATTCCTTTCATTAAGGCACAAATTACTAGGCATTTCTGCATTATTTGTGCATTTCTAATTTACCAAATTAGGTTCTACAAAACTAAAGGACACTATTATATTGCCTCATCTGTGTCACAGACTGTCAGCAATCTTTCTGCATGATCTGAGCTCAGTGGCAATGAAATATTTTTTGTATCATTGATCTACATAAATAGATTTACCAAAGATCAACCTCCTTCACTTTCTAGTCCATGGAATAGCCGCTGTCCACTAGCTGTTCCATGTTGCAAGTGTCATACATATCAATATACGTTTATTTAGCCCTATCAAGTGTTTTGAAGAAGAAATGTAGCAGAGGGCAGCACATTGTACTATTACCTTTTAGCATAAAGGTAATAGTACAATGTAAAAAGTAAAGTAAATAGTACAAAGTAAAAAGTAAAGTAATAGTACAAACTAAAAAGCAAAAAAGTAAAAAGCAAAAGGTTTTTACAAGTACCTTTTCTTGAATGTTTAAGGTATAAATTCTTCTTCGTAACAGCAAAAGTTGACAAATTACTTTTAATACAAAGAAGCAAGAATGACATAAAGGCTAATCCTTTGCAGGCAGTAATGAGCACATTACAAATTTTCAAATTAACCTGAGTTATCAAGAGAACATGAAAATCAGAACTATTTTGTGAGTTGCTAAACCAAGCCTATTCAGTCTGTCCTTCGGACAAGGTCTACTAGGAAATTACATGAATGATGAATAAATCCTTCAACCAGGAAGTGGCAACTCAGAGTACAGGTCACCTTTTCTGCATAAATCCTACACCTCGGCTTGTCTCCAGCCCTTCCACTTAGGTTCGCTGGATACAATCAAAGCAGAGATAATTGGAAGCACAAAGTATTGTCATTAAGAAAAGCAGACTTGCATATTATTGATCCACCCACAGCTTTGTCCTAGACTACCAGACTATCGTCCTATTTTAGGATGTGGTTGCTGATAAAATGCTTGTTCACTTAATTACTTTCATTAATGATGGATCTCAAGCTCCAAATCATGCAACAAGAGACAGAAAGAGACTAATTAGGTATTGAGTTGTCTTTATCAGAGTAAGTTCAGTTAATCCATGAATGTTTCCCATTCGATTATTCCACAGAGTGCAACCTCTACTTCTTAGATGGAGTTGCCACCCAATCAAGAAGGTCATCTGACGGAGCACCAGTAGAGCACACTAGGAGCTCTTTAGSCAAACAAACAGCTGTAGACAAAACTGAAACACTGGACTAACGAGCGCGGCAAGGAGATGGAAACGTTCTCATGAAATTTCTGTCTCCTCCATTATAAGAGGAGAAATACAAGTATAAGGGAAATATACTGTAACTTCTTTTAAAATGTGGTAATATCTTACCAAAATTATATAGCACTTATTGGTATAGTATATGATCTCTATAGCCATGGCTTTTTAATATTAACCATGTAGCAGAACTGTGAAACATTAATGCACAAAACTTATTCCTACAACTCCTCTGCCATTACCCCCTTGCACAGCGTTGGACGGTAACCTGTAACACACCTCATTCCCACAGTATCTTTCATAAGATAAAAACAAGACTTTCAGAAATGGAGATGTTCAGTTTCCTGCAAATTATTCCATGCAAAATAGCAGCACAGTCTTGCAACAAGAGACACAATATCTGCAGGACAGAGTAACCAAGTTCTCTCTTTTAAAACCACCTCCAATAAGACTAGCATGTATTATAAAGACTCTAAATAAGACAAAACTACAGGTTGTTTCTGTATGTATATTCAAACATGCAAGTGTACCAAAGCCCCTTAGCATAAGACTGGGGTTAAATTATTTCATGTGACATCTCTAGTTAAATTAAATTGCAATGAAAAGATTTAAGAACTCCATGTCTTTTCTGACTACAAACATCTTTAAGATTAAAAATACAAAGTACTGATAAGAGAAATACCCTTGGACATACACTTGGAACTCCATCAGAAATAAATACATCACCATTACCCTTTTCCCTCGGTAGAACAGCAGCCCTTTCAACTTGGTGCTCTGACAGAAACAAGTCACCACGAGTCCCCGTGCACGCAGCCGCCAGCAGCAGTGGTCTGTGGGAGGGTGTTTAGCTGCAGTAAATCAAAGTCAGTCCCAGCTAGGTCCATCATCAATAACACAGAGCTAAGTGAGCTCAAACTTCTTCATTTACCCTGGGTCAGGAGCACGTGCATGACCATCTGTCAGGCATGAACTGACTTCACTCACTTGCATGTCTGCACTTATCCCACAGAAATACACAGGAGAGAAGATCCCCCAAATTAATAAACATGACAGGCACAAAAATGATTCCCTTCAGGGGGAAAAAAGTTTATCAGCTGAAAACACCGCATGCTTCCTACTTACRGATTAATCTAGATGTGCTAAGGACACCGCGGCGCAATCAGGCAGACAGAACTTAACCTCCTTGTCCTGTATTACTCTGGCTGTGAAACGAAACGGGTCCTGCCACGGACACGGCACATCCCCCGGGGCAGCCCGCGCTGAGCGCAACGGGCATCCAYGGCTCCCTCTAAACACCGCTCCACTTGGGCTACTGATACTTGTTGCTTGAAAGCAGACAAACTGAGGTTTGCTGAACTTTCTTCCGAGGTAGACTCTYCCTGGGGGTTATCCCTAGGAGATCCTTCTAGCTATCCTGTTCTACAGTCATATTAGAAACAAGTAATGAACCTTCCTCCCACTCTCCCACCCCRGCAACAACAACAATGGTGATTTGCTGGAATAATCCCGTATGATCCATAAAATACTYGCTGTAGAGTTCATCATTCATCCACCAACATCTTAGAAACCTTCACAGTCACTTTTGTGGAAACGAGAAGAAGTTACGGTCTGTCAGTAACTATAGCCATATTAGTGCCTTAAAAACACTGCCCAGAACAGTGCGAGGAAAACTCAGGAGAATTTAAAAAAGGTGGGAGGAAGAGGATGGGGGCAAGAAAACCCTTAAAATCTGCTCATAATAAATTTAGGCAGCAAATCAAAAACTGAAAATGGGATACAAATGAATTCTGAGTCTTACGGCCAAAGCTGCAGGGAACAGCTTACCAGAAATYCAAAGTCTGGTGAATAAGCCCCTAAAGACTCACTTGGAAAAGCTTGAAAACTGACTGGCATTTTCCCATCAGGCATGGGATAAAAAGCAAACCTGAGAGCTGCCAATATTTATCTCTCTGCATTTGGAGACTGTGGTTTTTATCTGCGGAGGAAACCAGCTGGGGAGGGGAGAGGCAGAAAGACTGTGAAACCAGAACAAACACTTTACAGTTCCATTTTTGTTCCACAGAGATTTCTCTGCTGACATTAATTAAAATTTCTCTAAGGTTATGCATTTGGAGAGCTTGTTTTCTTTCTTGTTCTCAAATAGCTGGTTCAATGTGTGATAGATTCTCTTCTCTTCAGTACGTTACTCATAGCAGGGTGGGAAGAAAAGCCGATAAGGAAGATGCTATTGCTGGTGATCCCCGCTACGTGGGAGGGATCACAGCAAAACGGTTCTGACTTCACAGGAGCGATCTGGATCTGTTTGCTTGTATTGTCACTAGCCAGGCTGATTATAAGAGGACTGAAAATGGAAGTTCATACTTACTCCATGAAAATATGACTTTAGACAGAGGGAAATACTAAGAGATTAAGAGATTTTACCTGAATTACATTTTTATGAGACACTGTTTTTATCTCTTGAGATTGAAGCAGAGTATTATATAAGTCTCTTGAAAAGTGCAGAAAATTAGACTACAACCTCTGCCTAATTTTCTCTCCAAATTGTATCTTTGTTTTCCTCTCTCTACACCTTTAGATTCCTATTTTTTTACTTACCTGCACAGCCACAGTGCTAGATTTCTGAGATATTCTGTGACAAACTATACTAAGTGATGAGTTTTAGAGTTGTATTTTGACTTTCTTGTCTCTATATTTGGCCACAGAAACAAAGAGAACTTTCAGCTTAGATAACAAACATCGTTAGCTATTGATTTAGTGGGATTTGGGGTTAGAAAAAACAAATGACTGTGTGCATGTGCATACACAACCACCAAGAGTTTGGATTGCTGGTGGAAGGTACCTTAAAAGGATCATGAGTCTGGGGTTGTTTGGAATAAGTACTTAAAAAAATAATCGAATATTTCTCTAAGTTTCCCAAGTCTGCAGAACTTGGCAGAAAATACTGTGAGAAAATCATGCTCAGTATTGCCACCGTTTCATATTTCTCATCGGATTACAAACACTGAGATGATCGTCTCATGTGATGATGCAGCATAGCTGGTTCTTACAGGAAGCTAGAAGCACAGTGGGGAAWAAAAGGTAATGCCACTTTTTTTTTCCCCCTCTAGATAAAAGATGGAGGACAAATTTTATTTTTCTTTGATTTAATGTCTAATTCTGTACTTTCTGGACATGCCAAAAAGCCATAAAAATATTTTTAAGTGAAATTAATCTTTGTTCACGTAGTACCTTAAATGAAAAGTGAGATGATATTTAAAACAGGTTTTTGTTTAGCCAGTATCACAGAAGCCATAATGTCCAAAAAACTGTTTAGCTCTGAGTGCCCTTCTCTCAGGTCCAGGCTCCTCACTGAGGACAGGATATCATCTTTTCCTGGGCACAAGAGTTAACTGTTGTAACTGATCTTTCTAGTATCTTTGCTACAAACAATTCAGGCTGTTACTTATATGTCTAACGTAATTCTCCCAGAGGGCATCCAGTACCTATTGAAAAACCCTAGTAGAGAGAGAGAGTTGAAATAAAATAGAGTATTTAAATAAAACAGAGCATATAAAACACTTTGGTTCAGAGATTAAAAACAAGTAGGAAACATGCTGCTCATTATATTTTACATGCAGTAGGCAAATGCTGATTTAACTAGCTACACAGGAAAAATCCTAATTTTCTTAGCTGTCATGTATCTACTAACTTCTGTTGCAAGTTCTTATTATGCTCCATATGCTATTTTTCAGTTGTTTTCTCTAATGAAATTATTATTATTGCACAGGCTTTATTTCACATTCCTTTGCTTCTTTGTACCTAAGAGACCTTTAAATGAAACAAGTTTTACCTGTCCCCATTGCTCTCTGTTGACCTCATGCTATTGACATAAATTATTTAGTTATTTTGGAGATTTCAGCCACWACCTAGGCAAGTATTCGCTACTAAGATATAACACTTAAGTCTAAGATATAATACTCTGTATTAGAGTTTCAATGATACAGACAAGCTGCCCTTGGGCAGAATCATGCAACTTTTGCTGTCAGCTGCTTTTCTTCCTCTCATTATCACTTTGCAACCATTTTCTTTCATCAGCTGTAARCCCTTTCTTACTTCTCCCCCGCTGATGACAATGCTCACTCCTTACACCATCAGGAGTTTGGATATTCTGCTGTTTGAGCCAGGCTCTCTCAGCCAAAAAAAAAAAAWGAGATTTTGCGTTATCAGTGCATCCTGCTCATCATACTCCTAGATGTTGACTGAACCTAAATACTTCTTCACTGAAGATTATTATTAGAAATGCTAAATGCCTTAATAAAATCAAACAGTTGAGCTGTTAAACAGCTTTCACTCTAAATAAAGGTATATTTTATTCTTGGGGGGAAAAAAAAAAGGGTGCGAGGGCAGGGAACTCGTGCTTGGGAAAGGTGATTTCCTGTCTTCACTGGGGAGTCTGGACCTGATAAGGAATTGTGCATGAAGGAAAGAGAGCAGAGAAATTGAGAGGAAAGGGGCCCAGAATCATCACACTGAACCTGAACTGGGAGYACAGGGCTGAGAAAAGACTCAGAAGGAAGCTTTTAGCCTAAATTATGAATAAGAGGGTTTGATATCCATTGGTTTTCAAGAAACAAGTTTTTATTTTCTATGAATTAATTCCACTACATCCGAGCAGTACTTTGCTTCATCTACTTTCTCAGCTATTAGAGAGGCAACAACTAAAATACTGAAGTTTGTTACCAAGTCAAATTACACTGTTATTTATCACAGTTGCGGAAGATTTCATTCTGTAAATACTGATTCAAGATTTGAAATAGCTTTTGCCACTTTTCTAACAGCCCTACCACAAACAGTCACATTAACATGCCATGAGTATTGAGAAATTCTTCTGAACCCTCCCCTCTTCAGTGGGAAACTCAAAGAAATAGAGGTGAATCAATATTTTTCTAATTGCACACATGAAACTTCAGTACTGACAGCTTGTTTTTACCATCGTGTGTAGGACTTTGTTGAAATAACAAGCCAAGGTGCAATGCAGATGAGTTCACTACTCTAATCATAACCSAAATAGGAAAACAGCTGAATATACAGTGAAGAAACCTATATTTTGTAGATGGATTTTACTAGTTTACTAGAAACCGTTTCAGCAGTTTGTGGAAGGAACTTTTTGGAAAGAAGCCAGGCCATGCACAAAAGCAGAAAAGGTAAAAATAAAATCTAGAAGTAAATGAAAGAAAAAAAAAAAACCCAATTTCTAAACTTCTTCAAGTGTACATAGGCAAATATCATAAGAGGATAAAAATCAAACACAATTGAACCATTTCATTAACGCT
Source organism: Nothoprocta perdicaria (assembly GCF_003342845.1). NCBI lineage: Eukaryota > Metazoa > Chordata > Aves > Tinamiformes > Tinamidae > Nothoprocta > Nothoprocta perdicaria. The sequence goes on along the minus strand of NW_020455555.1, from coordinate 169,900 downwards.
CCCCACACTTTGCCTTGGACTAGCTTTTTGTTCATCCCACGAGCTCATGATTTGTAACACACACTCAGCGAATACTGTGTGAAAAGTGATTTGGGGGCTTGCTACTGCATTAATTTCTAAAACAATTGCCAGTGAGAAGAGATATCAAGTAAATCAGACAATTTCCTGGTTGGAAACAGAACCACGAATACAAAGAACACAAAACATCCCTCACACAAAGCAGTTATTCAGACATCCACAGGATTAAAGGTGATTAGACAGGAATATTTTCAATGCAGTCAATGGGAGTTCTGGACATTCAGCAACTCAAAGGGTCAAGGCTCAGGTGAATGACATGGAAGCAACATTTTCCCTACATATTGCATTAACTAGGAAAAAAAAACAGGCATTTCAATCAATACAATCATTACCAACAAAAGAAAGAGGATATAACTAAGATAAATCAATAAGTTGTTTTCATATGCAAATATTCTTCAATAGTGTGCAGAATTTTTGTCTTTAATTGCTGTATAGGAAAGTGGGAGAAAAACTCCCACATTTGTGAAGGCCAGAGTCAAATCTAATTTCATAGGTAAAAATAAACCTCTCTTCAGTACAATCTATAGGAAGTGATAAWAAAAGTATCATTTTCTTTTCTGCTCACTTTCCTGTTATATCATTACTTATTTTGTGGGAATTAGCTCACGTATAGATGGCACGGCAGAAACAATTCCCAGCAAATAGTGCCTACATTGGCTATGAGAAGATATCTGTATTCCCATTAGCAGTACTTAAAATTTCCACCAAATTTTTACAGGTAGAAAAAGAAAAAAAAAGATATATGAATCCACAATATGAAATTGCAACAAACCAGCCCAACGATCTATTTCTAAAAGATAAGCTGATGACACGTTCTCTCCCTACAAAACCCATAAGAAATTGTCATTCCTTCTGCTTTGATGGCTAGGATTAAGATTACATTTAGCACTTCTGATTTTCTGTATCTTTTACATACAGAGGGATGAAGCACATGGCTCAGGTAGACATAAGTTCTTGAAGTTTAAATCACAGAAATATACCTCTCTGCAGAGCTGACCTGTAATAATACAGAAATGTTTCTGAAGAGTGGGGGTACGGCCCTGAACCTCTAACACATTTAGCAAAGTACCCTAAGCATATAGGCCTGCTTCTAACCACAAGACTTGTGCCAAAGGGAGGGTAAATTAAGTTCTGTACAATTTACGTGGATAAATATATCTTATCTAAGCATGGATATGGCCTCAGATTTATTTATTTGTCCCTAAGTGACACTGGATGAACACCTCAGCAGAGTCTTTTCTATRGCCTTGTCCTTGCATGATTTCTCTTGCTTTTCCTGGAAAACAACTCTGAAACATTTTTACAGTTGGTCACTGTGAAAAGTCCTGTCCATTACTCAGTTGGATCCCAAGTTTGCCCCAGCTGCCCACACAATGACCTTAATGGAACATCATAACACCCACACTGGGAGGAAAAAGGGAAAAACATAGTAAAGAAGTTATTTCTTTTCAGCTTTCTTTTTCTAATAAATTTCTGCTCTCCAAATCACGGAAACATTAACACACTGGGTCCCTAGAACCACAGGTTGAGTTTGATGGGTTACCTCGAACAAGTCATCCAGGCATCTCAGGGTTTAACAGAAAGTGTAGAATTGCACAGATGTTAACAGCAATCTATGCAAAATATTTTTTTCAGTCATTAAAATTATGATAATCCTGAAATTGTACAGCAAACATTCATCTATCAAAAATGATCACATCCTGCAAAACATATGAGTTTAAGCTTAAATATACTAAAAACATCAGCAGCATTTGATTAAATAGATTAGTCAGTACTTACATAAGAGCTTTATCCCAAAGATATTTTTCTTACAGAGTTAATAATATTATTTTGGTTGGTAGGAAACAGTTATTATCTATCTGTATTTACAAAGATAGATGATCTAAGGATACTTGAGGTTAAAAAATGAGAGGTTTGTAGCTTTGACCTGCATTAATACTTTAACAAATAAATATTTTAGACATAGACATTTTGTAACACAAGCAAATATAATCAAAACATAAGACCCAGTACTACTGTACTGTTCTCTTAGCCTTTGATTATAAAAGCAACTCAAGTAAGTGTTGAAGACCGCTGGCAAATTTTCATTTATAATTACAATTTTATTTTAACTTCTATGGGAAGCTCTGTGTTTATATTACAACTAGGCTTGCAAAGCATTCCACCAAGTAGAATGCCAAACCACCAAAATCTCAACTTCTCAATGAGTTTTGATGCATCTCAGTTCTAGCTTCACGCTGACATTTTTTTAAAAGATATTTGTAGATTAAATATCTTACAAAAGAAACAATATTTCAGAATTGCCAAAATATTGGCAATTATCTAAGGTCATTTAAAACAGTTGGAGAGTGATGGTCTATTTGAAATTTAGACAAGGGAGTCTCTAATTTGCCTTTGTAGTAGGAATAATTTTTTTTTCCAGCACTAACTCATTGCTACTTCAGAAATGGATGTTTTAACAGAGTCCTTTGTGATGCACCATATAATTCACACATCCATTAGTAGCTTCTGCAAAGACTGCAGTTGGCAGTATGCAGGTTTTGAACATTATGCACTTTCTGAAGGACAAATTAGGACAGATCATCGTGATCATCGTGAAAGTGGTAGAGTACACAAAAGTGGGAGCCCAGAACTGTTAAGATCCAATCTATTAAGGTACTTATCAAGATTTATTTAATACTGTTTGTAAGGTAGATTACTTTTTAAAATCAAGTTTAAGCATGGAGTTATACATGCTCTCTTTAGTAACCCGTATAACAAGGAAAGGCAAGAAAACAGTTGAAGGAGATAAGAATTAGCAACAGTAAACTTCAAATATTGTTCTGTTCCACTCTTGCTTCTTTTTTTTTTTTTTTTTTTCCCTGGGAAATTTTGTGCACGGTGTGTATCAAAAAGATAAAGTGAGATAGTGATAGTTATTCATCAATATTTCATGCCTATAGGTCATTCATTACATGATTGTCTCTAGGGGCAGAAGACCGCACTATTGCTTGGCATAACTGTCACTTTTGCTTTGGAAACTGTTTTATTCACAGGTTATTGTAAAATGAATTTGTTTGCTTCTTTTGTTCCACCAGCACATTTGAAAGAGAATTATAAAGAGAAACTGAAGCTAGTGAAACAATAATTTAGAGGTGTTGAACAAGGACAGGCTATTTGAGAAATGCTCTTTTCCAGCCAACTGTGATGCATTAACATAACTACTGTAAAGGCAAGGCGGCATCTGTCGTGACTGATAAATCATATTTTTATATTTCTTTTTGTCTTGCATTATCTAAATAATGCAAGAATAATGAGGACAAAAAGAAATATTTTTTTTTAAACAAAGTTCAGAAAACGTGTGAGGCTTCCAAAGTACTCTGTGCCCTCCTAATATTAGCTTTTAACATAAACACCACTATTACTAGGCAACCCATTCTCTTCCACCTACACAACTAATTTCTCTGTGTCGAGATTGTAATAACGCAAGCTGGTCTGCTTCGGGATGAAAATATGAAATGGGAAGGTACTCCAATAAATACTTCATAGGCCTGAGAGTCTTGAGATCAAAAACATTTGTCTGGGATTTAAAAGATATAGAATAAATTCCAAGGTTTTCTGTGCTTCTTTTCCCATTGTCCAGACTGTTATGACTACTGATATTTTTTAAGTAACAAATTGTCTTTCTACTGCATTGAGTCTCCTGAGTACAGAAAATTAACACTGAAATCAAGATAATTCTAGATAGCTACATAATTAAGCACATCCTCAGCACAGACCATGGCTAACTGTCTGTGCATTTGTAGAGGATCTCACTATTTAGATGAAAGCTGGAAAAAGCTTATCAAGCCAACAGAACACAGGCTTGCTTGAGCAGGTGTGATTTAGATGTGTGTTCATCAAAAAGCAGATTAAGATACTCAACAGACAGAGGAAACAAAACTTCCTACATTATGCTCAGTCTGAAAAGAATATTTAATTTCCCTTCTGAGACAAAATCAGGCTCACAATTGAATACCTGATGCTGTTCCATTTTGGGTATCTCCTGCCCCAAAAATGATGACAAAAAGAAATGATGACAAGAAGTGGTTCCAAAAATCTACTGCCAGCACTTCCATGTCAGGATACTTCTATAACACATTTGTACTGTCTTCTTAATAAGACTACTTAGGAAGAAAAAGGCAAAGGCACTTAATTCACTAACTTTCTCAAGACTTCCATTAAAATGACCTRGCAATTTAGATCAATCACCACATGTCCTTGATTTTCAAAAAGCACTTCCTTTCAGGTTGTTAATGTGCTAACTGCATGACACGAGCTACTTCAATATATCCTTAGTAGCTCTGCTCACAGGTAAAGGTTCTTTCTGGTTTGGAAATTTCCCCATTCTATGGCAGAAACCCAGAACACTCCCAAAGGAGAGCAAGAAAGAAAAGATCCCACACGCAACAGCTCAGAACATTTCACCAAATTTATTTTATGGCACAAAGCTGCTGTATACATCAAAATCCACCTTTTATTTCACTCTATGCTACAGTGATGCAACTACAATGGGACATGATCTGTTTTGAAAGGGGAACATGACCCAAGCACCCCAAGCCTTTATTCACTGCTCATTCTGACATATAAACACATGGTTTAGTAATAGGATTATATTTATATCAATCCTACAGCACAATTGCACGGATTACTGTTCCTGATCCCAGGGATGCTTTCTAAGCCATACCATGGATTTTAAGTCCTTCACCTTTAAGGACTGGCAGTTTCTGCCTATGCACATCTTACCTTGCAAACATTTGCAGAGACATAAAAGAAGCAGACAGGAATATAGCCTGCACACAAGGAGTTGTGCATTCCACTCATTCCACTAATTTTACGATTTCTTATTTATTTTCTGTATATTATTGCTCTGCTGTACTACCCTAATTGCAGTAAATTAAAAGCTCTGCTTGGCTGGTTGCTTCAAGGCACTCAGGCAGGGATCTCACTGCAGAGACCGAGGCTGCCGCGCTGCCCCAGTGCTCGGCGTTGGGATCAAGAGCAATTTGTCTCTTCTCCCTCTATCTCCATTTTTCTCTATCTCTGATTTATAGACTTGGACTAACTTGGGTCAGCTTATGCTTTCTCCTCATAAGAAGGGCTACTTTATTTATTTTTTAAAATTGGAATATGATCTGAGCCATATTACTGTTACATAAAGTGTTACCCAGCCGAGCCATGCAAATGTTGCTTCATGGAGTGTGAGGCAGCAGGAAAAGCTTTCGCTATTTTAAGACTATATCCTTGAATTAGATTTTATAAATTAATATTCATGTTCATTAAATTTTAAAACCTCAGTGCTAACGTGATTATGTTGTCAGGATAGAACAGGTATCGAGTGTTTTAATCCCATTTGGCCTGGCCCATCTGGAAGCTACCACTTTGCTCCACATGTATCCTATAAATCTTGCTGTCAACTTGGTTTTTGCAGTGCTGCGGTGTCACTCAGCCCTGTGCTCTCCTCCACCGGCAGGGATCACGGGAACAATTGTGGCAGGATTATCAGAACAGCTTTGCTTTTACAAATAACCCATTCATTGCTTTCATGTTAAGGAACACACTTTGCTGGCAACGAGAGGAAGGGGTGAAAGCTGATCATAAATGTTGGGGTGAGCTTATTCCGAGTCCACACGGAAAACAGCTCTGAATCGAGGGTGTGGAAACCTCTCAATAGGTATCATGAAACGTCTCCCAATCTAGTGCTCGTGTTGATGCTACAGCAATGCTGCCCCCAGTGACTTAAACAGAAATGTGATGTCATTTAATTCTTTTCTATTAATTCCTAGCCAAGGAATTTAGGTTTCAAAAAGTCTAGTTTTTTCTTTTTGCAGTGATGCTGGGTAAGAAGCAGGAAGAAAAGGACAGAAAGAAGTGGAGAGGGTAAAGTGGGTGACATGTTTGCTATCATGTATGTTCATATATTTACGAATTAATATGCAGGCATAAATACTAACAGGCTTCCAAGAGTACTGAAGTACACTATGCAAGCAGGATATCCTGCTATAGTGGTATACACCAAGACCCCTTTCTTCCAGTTCTCATTAAGATAAAATTGAGCTATGGCATCAAATTTTATCCTTAATTTAATGAAATACCAACTATCACCTTCTCCCTCAAAAGAAAATCAATTACTAATTTACCAATCTCCTCTTAACAATTGCTAATTATTCGAAACTACACTTTGCAGACCTCTAGGCTTGTAATACGAACTCAATCCTTTAACAGTTCAAATGAACACCTATCAATAATACAAAACTCTGCTTATAGTCTAGTTGTAGCTTTAAATACCTGAAAGACAGTCTTACGGTGTCCATGCTTGAAATTATGATGTATTTGGTCCTTGTTTAGGGATTTTCTCTTTGGAATAATTTTCCCTTAATTGTACAATTGTATAATATAAAGCCACGTGATGTGGAAATGCCTCTAAAGTTCTTATTCAGAAGCATTTTTTAAAAAAATAAACTGCTGGTTAGATGTAGATTAAATTTGCAATCACTAACAAATTTATATGATGTTTATGAGATTTCATGTCAATAACAGAGGAAAGTTCACCTGCCTGCAACTGAGAAAGAAAAATGCCTGCAGAGCAGCCTCGACTTAGGTATCCACCCTCAGACTGTGATTTGGGCATACGTATGATATAAGGTAGTAACTGTATCTTGGGAATTTAGCAGCCCAGAATCAGGTCAACACATTCTGGGGAGAAAAACGGCTTACTGTGCAGAGCAGAAAGTAGCCACGATGACCTGCCAGATGTGATCTTCCTCACTGCACCACATTCCCCATATCAGCACTGCTTATTAATCAAATATTATAACAAGCTGCCTGCAACAGCACCCTGCAACTGTGATTAATTAAGACAGAGGGGTTTAAAGAGGAATAAATCACTTCACAGCCTTAAAMACYGAGACCAAAAAACACAGATATGAARGAAGGAGTGGCCTGCAGGTTGCTCAGATGCTTGTGCATTTTGAAGGGCAGAGGTGCAGCTCAGTTTCACTGTTTCTGTGAAACACTCACATGATTCACCCTTCCCCACTATCATCTTGGTGAACAATGTATCTAAGTGTCCAGGAACTCTCACAATTTTATTACATGAATCRATCAGAATTTGGAATAAACATCCAGTCAAAAAACAAAAAAGATTATTGCAGTTCAAGTCTGAAACCATCCTACAGGCTTGGTCAACGTTTCAATGTTATTTACTTTAGAAATACAGAGGTGACAGAGCTGCAGACGCTGCCTGGCCCTGGCATGCAGGCTGAATTGCTGCCTCTGCTGAACGCTCCCTTTCCCCTCTGCAAACAGGAGATAACACCATCTTSCATCCCATCCTTTCACTTTCCTAGGCCATTCTGCTGCTCCACTTAATACGGCAGGAATTTAATATGTATACTACAACACTTAGCAAAGTCCCCTGGTCTGGACGCGGCTGGGATTTCTGGGAATACAGAGGAGTTTATAGGGGTCAGTATGAGGTCCAACCCCTGCCACGCCAGATGCAGCGCAAACAGGCAGCAGAAGAGACAAACACTAAAGATCTTAGATGCCAGGTCAGTAAGGTAACACATTAAATGCAGGAATAAGCAGGCACCGGTGGCAAAGGGAAGATTTGGTAAAGACAGCACATGTATAGAATACCATTAAATTTCTTTTCCACTAAGCATGCACAGGATAGAGAGAGATTTCACTATAATCTTTGTACTTTCTTAATAATACCTTCCAAACTGCCAGATATCAATTATGACTYGGACTGATGTAATTCAAAGTAATACATTTGCTGTTACTGATTACAGCAACTTTAAACATCTCAATCTGAAAGCACGGAGCATATGGTACAAAACCATCTCATCTGACATGTAGCGGTACAGGTAATTGCTATAAATCCATGCAGATTCCAGCTTATTTATTTCTAATACACATTGCACCATGGCAAAACAAATTGTAGATTTTTTCAGGTGGCCCAGTCATACCACGACAGCAGAAAATGGTTTACAAAGACAGCTAAGTTCCCAAAGACAAAAACACTGGCATGAATTCTTTAAAATACTGTGCAGCAAGCACTTAGCACCTATTAGAAGCCCAGCAGTTCCAGCAGGAAGCTAATCCCTACCCAACTGCTGTGCTTGATCACTAATTATCCTACCAAAAGATGCATTTGGAATATACATTAGCAAGGCTGCCTGCAAAGTACTCTGTCACACCAAGACTTCAGATCCAACCCGCACCTTACATATTATTATCTTCATCTGACACCTATAGCAACTACATGGAAGCTTCCTAACAACATTACTTTCTGGTTCSTTTATTTACAAAGGCTTTCTATTGGGATTATAAAACACCTGAGTATTATCACCATGAGTCCTGAGTCCATTTCAAATAGCCAGTTTAGCAACAGCTGAGACGTAAATCTGAGGAACTTCCAAGGACAGAAGCACGAGGCTTCTGCCCACCCAGCTTCTAACAGAGACAGCAACTTCTGATCCTAAATCTTGATCAACCGCTGGGAGAGCCTGAGAACACTCATGAGTTGTAAAGAATATTTGCTCCTTTCCTATACTTTTCCAGATCATTTTTCACTAAGAAACACTGTCTCCCACAAATCTAACCTCCCTCAGTTGGCACCACCAGGAGTCCGGACTGTTCCCTGATAATCCTCTCTTCATCCACTTCTCATCATTCTCTGTTACTGCTGATACGAGAATCACCCCTCACACACCCCCGCTACTCAACTGCCACAAACACTTTCAAGATACTCTAAGCAAGAGAAAAATAAACTTGTACATACCATGTACCAGAATTGGCCTGGTGCTAAAGAAACCTTTAAAAAAGCCCAGTTCATGTTTTTACTGCCCTGCAGGGCTCAAATACTGAAGTGAATGATTAGAAAAGACAATGCTGCTCCAGAGACTGCTTTGTAAATTAATTTGCACGTTGCAGATAGCTCATAAATGAGGTGTTCCACTTGGTAACATTAAYCAAGGAGAGGATTAGGTATAAGAAATGGCATTTGACTGCAGCGTGTGCTTTGGGATGGTGCCATTTGCTTTGACAGGCAGGACCTTTATTCTGAAGTATAGGGAACATTTCTACACATCTTGCCAACATTTTTGTTTCTTTTCTTCTAGAAACTTTCTGTCAAATCTATTTCCCCCCTATATTTCTTTTCATAATAATAAAAATAGCTTAGGGGTAATCAAACAAGCACAGAGTACCCTCGTCCTTTRAGGATGGCAAAGAATGCCCAACACAGACTACTTAATAAGGGCAGGTTGCCCTCCAAAACGTGTGCAGGGTTTCACATGAGTGGAGTTTCCACCAAGCTGCAGTGAATCATAGTGGGGCCCCAGTGATTTGGAGCAGGGTTTTCRGTGTGCTGTTCTCCTTGGCAGGTGTGAGATAGCGCCCAAAACTAAAGGGCAAGCGGTGGGCAGGGAAACATTTTATGAGCCCAGGAAAACCACCATGGGCTATAACCTTTAAAAGGAAAAGCAAACGTCTGGATTTTTAAATAAGTCTGCCTTGAATATGATGAAGCAGAACGAGCCTAATAGTTTATAACGCTTCTTAAACACTATACAGCAGTAACATTTTAAATCCCACTAATCTGGTATTTATACTGCAGACAATTTTATACAGCTACTGCGTTCCTGCTCAGGCACRGGCATGACTCATGCTTTTTTAATTTGGCGCTTCCCCTTCTTTCCTCTTTTTCTCCCCAAAAGCCATTTTACTTTACTTTTGAGCATAACTGCRAAGGGATGAGAAAAAAAAAAGGAAACGTGGGAACAAAAATATCAATTATATAACAGAAAATGTCTAAATTATTCAAACAAAAGGTGAAAAAAAATCCCAGCATAAGTATAAAACTGCAGGCTATGACTTAGGCTATAATTCAGTTCTGCAATAGCATTTAAAAGACCTGAAGACTATAAAACTGTAGCACMATTATTTGCAGTACTGATTTGAGCTCTTACCAGGATATATGAGCTACAGAATTAGATAGAGCCTCAATACTGCAAAGCGCTTAAGCATGTAATTAACATTATGTAAGCTTAAGTCTCCCTGGTTTTAGAGGAATTTAGACACACACCCAACTATCTTGCAGAACTGGAGGTGTCAAAGCCAGACCCTCAGCTGACTGCAGTTTCAAGCGAGCTACAATGTACTTCAGATGAAAGTTAGGTTTAATTTCTCAGTTTTGCTCTGCTGCATTAAGGGAAGCTTGTATTAACCATCTCTTGCTTCCTGAAAGGATATACAAATGCAATCCATAACTTCTAATAGTACATCAGAGAATGCAACTTTGCACAGAGGCTGAGAAAGTTCAGAAATAGAATTCAAGAGTTGAGATTAAGTTGTTTTATCAGCCTCTTCGCCCTCTCCCAGTTCCATCACACACCAGCAGTACTGTTGGTTATTTAAACAGTGGTGCAGCAGGAATACAGCAGGAATACAGCGGGAACTTCTGCTATCAGCAGATCAGTTATTTCTCTAGCTTAGGTGGTAGAAGCTGGTGACCTCCAGCATTTCTAATTTCTTTTTATTTCTGAGGGATGTGTAGCAAGAATTAAAGATGTGTAAAATACTGCTCACGTACATAGATCTCATTCAATCCTTCTTACTGTAACATTGGATTAAAAATAATGCAACAGCTTTTTTTTTTTTAAAAAAAAAGGATAATGGGAAAGTCTTTTATAAAAGCATGTCATTCTGGATTGAAAAATGTTGACAATCTTCAGTCATTTCAATCTGGAACTATGCTGTATACCATATAGGGGCTAGGGAACATTTCTAGAAAAGATACATTTTTTGCATTCTGTAGGAAGAAAAACACAGCAACTGTGTGACCGTTTCAAGGCCACAATATTTTAAATGGACCTTTAACTATCTTTTATTTCTCAAGTCCACCATTTCGGACCAATAGAGCTCCTTTGCAGAAAATAAATTCCACCAGCATTAAATAAAGAGCCATTCATCACATTTTCAGCTACATCCTTCTAGCTACTTCTCCCCTTGCTTTTGTTAGCTCTGTCCAGCATATYGATTTTTTTCTGCAGTGCTTCTTAGTTGTCTCTCTTCCTACTTTTCAGACAGATAAGCCTTATGCATAAGGAGTCAATTGGATTACCTGCAAACTGGTTGACAAAGTGTTTCAGCACAGTCTAAGCGATTATATAAATGTGTATTAAAATATTTATACAGCTATAACTGTAAATGTCACATTTATAAATAAGACCAAAATTAATTGCTCTAAAGTTCTTTACTTTGRTAAGTATTCTTTTAAACTTTTTATAACTTATCTCAAAAAATATTTMAAATCCCTAAGTTTTATCAGTAAGCCACTGCTCTATCATTCAAAAGGTAACAGGATTCACTCCAGCTTAAATCTCATCACATACTACGTACAACCATATGCTTGGACATACATTTTCTTCCATGCATAACAGGTGCTCAAGAAGCAGATTATAAGATATAATAAAAGGTGAAGACTTTATTCAACATAGACCAAATTACTAAATTTTCCAAAGGTCAAAAATATAATTTTGTCTTTCTTGTATTATTTTAGGGTGGCTAAGGGACTTCTTTTATAAAGACTATTTTTATACTCGTACTACCACTTTTTTAAAAACCTCGGTACTGTCAGTGTTCGTAGCCCTGATAACAYACACAGTTCTGCTCCATACTGCAAAATAACAGAAACGTGTGCCATGTCCAAGAGACACTGCAAAAGGCTGACAGGGGTATGAGGGAGGACAATATGCCCTACTTGCATTATATAAATTTGTATTAGGTATCTACAAATAAGCATTGTATTTGTATGCATGTGATTCAGATACATAACATTAACAGGCTTTCTACCGGCACCATGACTAAGGGAGTTATTACAAGGCATATAACCAACAACGCTTGAAAACTGAGTAGGAAAAATCACTGCATAGGAAAGTGTGGAGGAAAAAAAAAAAAAGAAAAAGAATATACTCAAAGCAGAGATTTAAATCTTTTACACCAAGACAAACTGTACCTGAAATAAACCTTCAGAAGTGCTCAGTCTGGTCAAATGTTTGCTCCCAGGCATCCTATTAACTTTTAGGACTGACAAGTACAGTCGCTGCAACGCACCATCAGTGAAGGTTTCAGTAACGAGCTAAGGTTCTGGGTTAAGTGGCTCTTAAAGGAAAGTTATTAATAGAGCATTCATTTTGTATACTATTACTGCCATATCCATTACCTCACTTGAATGTTACAATAAACAGGCTTCACCTTAGACAATCTTGGCTTGCCAAGACCAGAATCTGCCCCTACTGCTGCAGAGGAGCAAGAATGCCAAATACTGCGATTCACCAGCTCTGCCATGCATGCCAAAGTCTCTCTGCAGAGATGATCCATTTATATAAAACAAAAACAAAAAAAAAAGGTAGGTAAAAGAAAGAAAGAAAGAAATACTGCTGCAGAGGAGCAAGAATGCCAAATACTGCGATTCACCAGCTCTGCCATGCATGCCAAAGTCTCTCTGCAGAGATGATCCATTTATATAAAACAAAAACAAAAAAAAAAGGTAAAGAAAAGAAAGAAAGAAAGAAAGAAAGAAAAAAAGAAAGAAAAAAAAAGAAAAAAAGCTGCTTTTAGAAAGAAATATTTCATTTTCCGCATGGCTTTGTTGCCCTGTTCAAACTCCCATTGCAGGCCCCAGAGCAAGGGCGAGGAGATGGGCTGCCGAGGGTGCCAGGAGAGCCCGGGCAGCCCTGGTTCCGAGCCCTCGGAGGAGGTGGCATTTCCCAACAGAGCCCTCGGAGGAGGTGGCATTTCCCAACAGAGGCCGCTGCAGCCCGCAGGGCAGCCCGGGGACGCGGGGGCGGCCGCACAGCAGCCGAGCGTGTCCCGGTGGCCCTGGACACTGTCACAGGCGGTGCCTGGATGGGGCCTTCAGCACCTCCTGCTCAGGCACCCTGGGATGAAGCGCAAGGCTTAGCTGCTGTCCTGCGCATTGCAACCTCGCTTTGCCTCGTGGTCATCTTCACGTTCATGTATTGCACAGACATACTCTGTATGTTAAATTCTCTTTTCTATTTACTCCATAGCTTGCTTCCCACCCTCTCCCTCCAATTATATAAAGTTATTATAGTGGGGCATACAAGCAGGAAATATTGTCTGCATACTTTGCAATAAAAAAAAAATCATTCTCACGGCCCATTTTCATTTGTTTCATATATATTTTTAACCATACAGAGCATTTTCAATCTTATGCTATTAATAGTTATTCACAGTTGTCCCATATTAATTGTGCTAGCTGAGATTCCCTTGTGAAGGCTGTTACAGACAGGAGCTCAAGCCAGGGCACACGCGGCTAAGATGGTCACAGTGCACTAAGCACAGCACTAAGTAGGACAATCCTGTAACACGGACAAGAGCAAAGAGTGCATTAGCACTGTTCGATCTCTGCATTCACAGTTGTGCTCATCTGGTTACAGAAAGTGGCACCATACCCTCCTTTACTCATAGCTGTAACTGTATTTTCTGATGCAATGTTTGCAGAGAGCATTTCTGCTCTTTTCAGCACATCAGAAACTTGTTATTGGGCTGACACTCACTTAACTGAGGCAAGTCCCAGAGGGGAGTAAATTAAAACTTGATTTTAACTTAAAGTGCAGGAAAGACCTTCATCTTCTCAAGAGCTTTCATAATCAGGGAAGACATTCCCTGGACACAATGGGTGGAAATCCTGCCTTCCCCTTCTCCGCAGGATCGAGGCARAGATCTCTCCTCGCAGGAGTAACCGTTTCCTGCTCACTTGTTCCTTCCTCCAGACCACAATGACCAGCTGAGCTGCCTCTGGGCTTCGAGCGAAGGGGCAGGCATGAAACTCCCTCCACCTACAAGGGCGGCAGAGATAGCAGGGCCTGGAACCGCGGTCTGCACCGATGCCGCTGCAGAGCGGCAGCCCAGCTGCACCACAGCTCCAACGGGACCTGCTGTTTCTGCCATAGGAAAGGGCGATTTTGGCAGCGAGTGTAGCAGGTTATCTTACAACCTAGGGGAAGGGAAGGGCTGTGGCTGTTGTTGTTGTTTTATTTTTTAAAAGATCTGCTCCCCCTCCCTTTTTTTTTTTTTTTTTTTAAGGATTTCCTTCTGTGGCTTCAAAGATTATTAATTAATATTAAATATTTGCCTAAATGCTCTCATTTTCAAACCACATGTGAAATCAGATGAAATACAGTCTATACAACTAATTCCTCTGAACTTTCTCCCAAGKTGTTTAGCCCAACCATTTCTATTGAGCCAAAACTCCATCCAATGGTAACAGTAAGAGTGAACAGTGGGACTACAGGGAATCAAACAATGACACATTCACAAYGACTAAAGAACCCCCCTCTTTACTGTGCTCGTACCATGAAATTTCAAAATCTTCCCTAAGAGCATTAGAGCAGGGTTAAGGCTGGCTTGTGCCCTCGGAGCTACCACTTGAAAAATTGTTATCCTTTCAGAGGGGGACAGGGGCACCGTGTTACCAACATGGGTTCTGTGGCAGCACTAGCAAACTTTACTGACCAGGGAAACATCAACGGCAGCAGCACTGACCCCATTTCACAGCGTCCATCGACAGCAACACCCGCAACCGTGACACCGCTGCCCTCGTCTTACAGAGCAGAGGCAGAAATGGAGAGAGAAAACCGTGGAATAATAATAATAACTGGGAAATAACCATTCCAGATTGCTATATCTTTGATCTGCATATGGAACATGCAACTTAAACATTTTGTACATCTATGCTTCATTAAAGCGTGTGTTAAAATGGCTTTTTACATTACTCATTAATGGTTCATTAATAGTTAGATTAGCGGACAGCGAAACCGCGCCAGAGTCAGTCAGTCACCTGGCTAAGCACAACAGCAGCTTTTTCCCCTCCTCACAGGGGAACACAGGCGATACCTGGACCCACATCCTGCTACAGAGTTTTTAGGACTGGTGCTGGTCTGCATCAGGCATTTAATCAAACAATTCTTATCATTTTAGAAATCCCTAGAAGTTTTTTTGATTTCAAACCATTAGCAATTTCCAATATCGTGAGGGGGTAAAATGTGAGAGACAGCATACAGAGGGCAAGACCAAGAACAGCCAGGCTGAAGGCAAATCGATTATCCTCCAGTTTTTGGTATTATAACAACAATATTTATTATAATAATAAACACCAAACGTCTAAATGAGAAAATGAGATAAGCCCTTCTATTTTATATATTTTTTTCRGTACATTCAGAAAGCTTAAGAGATCTTTCAACCAGCTAGGGCCACTTTAGTGGAAAGACAACATTTTTTCAAGGTAAGAATTAAAAAGCAAGCTCTTTGGGAAATGAAATTAAAGGCTGACTCCTCTTGGGCAGTAATTCCATCAGTGTTTCCAAAGGGTTAAGTCTGAAATTGAGTAATTATGAAACCAAATATACATCTACACATGAAAATGTTAGGCATGATATCTCAAATGAGCACAGAAAATGCCACACATCTTTTAAAGAACCATATGTTTCTGCTATTAAAATATCCACAGGAGCTTCTATAGTGATTAAAAACTGCCAACCAACTGAGCTAAACAAGTTAATTAGCACTAAATAAGCGTCAAGTGATCTACAGTTTGAGGCATTAGTCCTTTGTCTTAAAAAATTAAATAAAAATATAGGCTACTTTAATTTCATTTATGTTTATACATGSGTGTGTATATAAATAAGTTATTTATTTATACATTGTACCATACATAGTATGGTAAAATAGACAAAGAGCAACCTTGGAATGAATTTCATCTCGTTTCTCTTCTGCCATATTCCTGATGCCTGTTCAGTTGCAGCACAGCTCGCGTGCGGCAGCAGCAGCCGTTGTAGAATCACTGCTGTATCAAATGCAGAGGCCTTTGAACAGACAATTTATTTTTGCATGTTCAAAGATAATGTCCAATAGAATGGAATCAAGATGCCCAGTCATAGCCAAAAATGATTCAAAAAATTGCCCCCTCTTTTTTTTTTTTTTTTTTTTTTTTTTTTTTTTGGTGTTTTTTTGAAGTCTCAAACTTCTCTAAGTTCTTTGTCCTATTTCAAAACCATCTTCCAACTTAGTTGTTATTAGTAAATATACCTTAAAACACCTGGCAATCCATAAATTCCTGACATCAGTCTATCAGTTTCTCCCTAACTGTGGCCATCACCACACAAACACACATGCATGAAACTTATACTTCATCCAGGCCTACAGCATCAAGAATTGGGGAAATAATCTTCATTTTGCTATTGCAAATAGGTCTAGGCAAATACCAAAACCAATTTTCTATGAACACTAGTTGAAATTTTAAATTAATCTGCCATTGTATGTATGAGCATCTGTGTTTATTTTCTCTGAATAGTCTATTTACTGGCAGCGTTTCTAAATGAATAAAGTTCCTGGCAGCACAAATCATGCAAACAGAATTCACTTCTTGCAAGCGTTCGCTCCAATCCCAATTCAACAAGCAGCTCTTCAAGCTAAAGAATAAAAAGAGATGCACAAAAAAGCAAAATGCAACAATAATAAATGCAAAGGAATACAGTGAGAGGGAAGTTAATGAAACACATCCTATGTCAGTACAGGATCTAGGACCATGGAGCCAGCGATACAACGTTCAACCAGATTTCCTATTGCCAATATTCACAACTAACGCTTATTAATGAGTCAATAAAATAATTTGACAAATTCTCTCTGAAATACATTTGGGAAAAATGCCATCCATCAGTGACAGTGCATAGACATGAAAAAAAGAAGAAATTAGTCAAATTATTAGTACCAAATTATGAATAAAGAATGAATTCAGACAGGCATTTCAAATAACCAATGTGCACAAATGAAGAACATTAATAATAATTGTAGAAATGCAGTCCCAGTACATTCTGCAGGTGCAGTGAACCAAATGGCCTCTTTGAAGAGAGCCTTTGTTTTCTCCCTATTCCTCATGGAGAAAGAGAGAGAAAGAAGGAAAAAAAAAAAAAAAAAAAAAAAAAGGAAAAAAGCAACCACCCCTTTTATACCCTCCCCTGCAAAAAAAGGAAAAGGTAACAATGCCATTGCAGCCCATTGCTCCTTCTGTGCATACTGCCATAGACTTTGATGGAAGCAGAGGTCCCTTCCCAGCATTTTCAAAAATGCCCTATACTGATTTCTACCAGAGAGCCCTGGCTGATGTTCCTGGCTGTTATGTAACCCGCCAACAATCTTTCAATGCTTTTTCCTCCTCTGACTTTTCTCAACAAATTTAAAGTCCCAACATGAGCCCATGAAAACCACACACACATTCACAGAAACCGCCTTGCTTAACAAAATGATAGTTTACCATCACAGCTCTAATCAGTGGAGGAAACTATGCTCCCTCCACTCCCAACTGTCATTATTATCAAAATTGTACTGGCTTTTCTCTGGCATTACTGCAACTACAACAGGAAAGAGCATACTTGAATTTTACTGGTCCCAAACAATTCCTTTTGCACCATTGCCTCTTGTGTTTTTACAAGATCATTTAATTTAACTGCATGTCAAGTGGTGCTTCGATAGTGTAGCACCTCATATTTCAGATGTCTACTATTTTATACGTGTATATATATAAAAATATATATATTTAATTCCATGACAGGCATAGTSACACTTAAAACACAAAGCTCATAGAGAGGCCTCAGAATGGAAATATCCCAGGTCCTCTAACCCCTGGGAACTAGAGGCAGTCGGCATGGTTATCGAAGAAAGGAAATGAGCAGGCCTTTGGAAAGCCCAGCTGTAAGGGACATTTCCTTCATCTTAGCGAGATTAGCACAAAGTAAACAGTCTGCTGCTGCACTAGAGATCATCAGAGTCCTTAGGGCTGAAAGAATTCAGGTGCTTGCAATAAAAGTATTTTTGCCCAGAAGAATTGGTAGCAAATATGTAGTAAATGAGACTAGCCTATAGCCATAGTGATTTTGTTTTTAATTAGATCAACTGATACTGTGGAGGAAAATACACAAATTTTTTCACCTCAATTTCTTCTTCAGTCTGAAACAGGAGCAGTAACTTTAATTGCCATCTGAAATCATTAATATTTTTAGTTGGACTTGCTAAACCATCAGTTTGACAGAAAGTAGGTGGTAGCAGAAGGAGCTAGTAGCAAAAATACTTTTTCTCAAATTACTATGCAATAAGGAAGACCAAAAGCTTTCCTAAGCACAGCAACAACTTGTTGGACTAAGAACCTAGTTTAGTTTAGCCAGTATTAGTAAGGTTGAATGAAAATGCCCATAGGTATTAATTTGTAGTAGCCTTCTAAAAAGTTATTGCTATACAATTCATGTCTTTAATTTACCTTTTATATTCACCTGTGAGCCACGCGCATCTAAACTGTTTTACATATAGATAGGGCCCCGTTCAGTTTTGGTTTAGACACAGCCCTCACCTCTGTGCCCTCACCTACTGTGTGCTCTCCACAGTCCCACATTCAGTGTTTGTTAAATCCATACAGGTGCTGCACTACTTTTGGCCATCAACATGAGCTTAAYAGAGAGACAATTCTAATAACCTACAAAATCACAAATTAATGGGCATTCATCAAGGTTTCTCCTAGCATTTGAGGTTTTTGCTGACATTTAATAAACAGGGGTCCTGATGCATTGGTGTCACACACTTTTGATATTTTTTGTGATAAACACTTTCCTATTCAAACAGTAAATTCATCCTTCACCCTTCAATATGATTATAATACTAAAGTTAAAAGCTTGCATACTTTATGCAGATCATATCCTGTTGCTCTTCCCCACCTCTGCATTGCCCTCACATGTAGTGCCCATTATCAGGCCTGCCTGATTTTATTTATTTTACACACATCATTTCTGCTGTTTCCATCTAGATTTTTTTTAAACCAGACCATCACACTGTTAGCTCATATTCAGTTTGTCATCCATTCTAGACTCCTGCCTAGACTATCTTCTGCTCTGCCGCTGCCTGGCCAGTTATTCCCTTTTTGCATCTGTAGCTCTAATTTCTCCTTTCTAAATGTGGTACTTTCCAGCTGTCCTCCTAACTTCCCTCCTGCTGCTCGCAGACTCTCTGCTCACCAAGCCCTGTCCCCCACTGCACTAGCAAGCTCTCGCCACTTGCTACCACCTGAGGATTTTATAAATTTAATCCCAATTATATTGACAGAGGCAGCAAGAAACTTGCATCATGGTAATTTCACCAATCTCTCTGCTTTTCAGAGTACAGATTACTACCCTGAATAAGCCATTTTTTTGCAGTGCCATAAATACCACCATTGATTTATTTTAAGTGTGTGGGGTGGAAATCATGATGTAATTTTTGTTCCTAAAGAGGGGCAAATTGAGCTAAACCTAACAGCCACCAGCCTACCCCATGCTCCCTTAGTAAGGAGCATGTCCAGAGAAACAGTCAGAAGCATTACAGAAATGAAGGCAAAAAACCCAACTACTTGCCTTTCCCTCACCAGGCAGGTCAGCCCATGGCAGCAGAGACATGAGACAAGGGCCATGACACAAAGCAGAGAGGAAAAGGGAGAGAGGACTCCTGATATTTGCTCCTGGTGAGCCCAAGGACCTGTGGCCTCCGCAGGTGCTGCCCATCATGGTGCCCTGAGGTGGGGCCAGCCCTTAAGGCTGCAGTGATCAGCTGCTCGCAGGGGCCTTTGCGCTCCCATTTTTTCCAACATCAGGATTATAACAGAAAATATAAACAAGCAGGTCTTGGTTTATCAAGCTGCATCCATCTCCCCTCCCACTTTTCCAGGGCATGCATACAGTGCTTACACTCCAGGTGGGATCTCATCCATCCTACCAAACTTCTTGAAATGAGTCTCTAGGAGCTATTTTTTGGTTACTTCTTTACATTGCATTGGAATTAATTAAGAACTTTYGTGATTCATAACTATTCATTGCCATTTGTAATGTGTTCTTTGGACAGTATGATCCAAAAGCCTTTGTGCCTTGTATTTCAGTAACGTCAATTACCTGACTGCAGTTGGTCCTTTTTTTTCGGTAAAGAAAGAGTTGTTGGCCATTTCCATCTTGGGTGAAGACTATGAGGATGGTGAGTTGAGCTTTCGCAAAGCCAGGCTGAGCTGAGGATTTGGGAGAGCTGGAACAACTGTTCTAGACATCTATACAACCCTACGTTAGCCTTTATCTCCATGGACCAAGACTAAAATCTTTCTTTAAACAATAATTACAAGCAACYTTATTGCTTACCCTAGTATGCAATATTTATTAAAAATCTCTTTCTTCAGACAGAGAGCACAAAGAAACCATGCACACTGGTGTGCATTGATTTCAAAGTCAGGGCAAGTGTTCAGAGCAAAGAAATCATTTGAAGACATATCCAGAACAGTAAGTCTACTATTCACCAGAAACACTGGAGTCAGAAGAAGGGTGAAAGCTCCATCTCTTTCATCAGTCCTACTGGATTGCTGCTTTTTATTTGCACATTTTTTATTGCAGCTGTGCTTCATACTAGAGCTGTCAGACCCTACATTTAGTTCCTCAAAGACAGCATTACAAGAGGGCTTGTGGTTTTGTGCTGTGTCTTTTACCTTGCTTTATGAGGCCTTCTTCCAAATCTTGTACTCACGGTTTCAACTCAACATGCCTTTTATGTAGACGGTTTACTTCCCAATATTCAGTTTAGGACCTAGGTCTTCAAGAATGCTTCAGCAGTATCTCTTCTCTAGTTGCAAACACACCCACAGTTCTTATCTGTATGATTAATTTAATTTTGAGTTTTCCCTACTTTCAGTTAGGGCTTGACTTTCTACATCTCCCAGCAAAACCATTCAATTCAACAGCTACCTTTTCAGCCAACAAATAAAATCAGTTTTGTTTCCTGTTAATATATATTTAAGGTAGTCACTTGATCTACCTAAGGCTAATGACTAATCAGCTTGCCTTGAGTTTTTGTAATGATACATAAATCTCTCTCCTCTGTACAAAATCCATTTCAGATCTCATTTTATTTCAGCTAACACTGTCAATAGGGAAGATAATCTCTTTGCGAGTATGACTTCAACCACAGTCAAGTTGTTTTGTGCATGTTTAGTGACAATAGCAAAAATGTGCTTTGTGTCCTTCTTCCTAGTTTTCTCYAGATATTTTCAATACCTTTTCCTGTTTCAGAACCTCTCTAGTATTATTCATATTGATCAAAGACAACAACTGATTTCTATTGTCCCTCCCCATCACTGTTCTGAGAACACAAGTAGCGCTAACCCTTTATTGCATCACTTCATAATCGGAACATTTACAACATGTTTTGATTCATATTTTTGAAAGCRCTTGAAAAGTGGATGCAAGTTAGAAAAATTTTAAAAAATATATATGTGTGACTGAATTGTTTTCAAACAATTCAAAACCTGCATCTCAAAGCCAGGACAAAAAATATGAGCAAAGCCAGAAGAATATGACTTAGACCAGACCTGTTGCTTAACATGGCTTCCATAAAGGCTTCCACGTGAACCATAGTTTGACAGATGTCATAAACTACAAGGTACTAACATTATACAAAGCTTATAGAACACATACTATCTGAGAGACCAGGCTTTTTTAATTCTCCACTTTTGGGTGGGCTTGGGAAATTCAAAATAAATGGTAGAAGCAATTTCTATTCTCTTACGAACTGAACTAACCTAAATACAACAGGGTGCAAGGTATAACAGAAGCTCAAACAATAGTATTATGATGTGTTCTTTATCCTTTGGCATGCATTTCTTGTSTTACTCTTTTCTTTTTTTGATCATTGTAGTGAGTGGCAAACGATAGTGTCACCCTAACAGATAACAGAAGGAGGCAGAAAACCATGTACTTTGCATGGCTAATGGAACAGATTGCTGTGTCTCTGTATCAGYAATGAGTTCTTTGCAATTCATCTGTTAAACTGTTACTCAAAAAGTAAAAGCAATGGAAATGGAAGTCTGACAGCTATAGAATATTTGAAAAAGCCCTTGTTTTTCACTCAAGTTTAAAGAAAATAACGGAATGAGGGGATGAGATTTTCATTTGCCCATAAAGCTATTTTCTTGACTCTGGGAAATGGAGAAAGCAAATTCTAATTAGGAAACTGAACTTTACATCTCTTCACTTTTGCACTTGGACAATCAAGAGATATATCTCCCTATTAACAGTCTTGTGACTGAACCAAATTCTCAGTTTTTGTGCAGTGGTGGGTGCAACCTTAATTTAGAAGTGGAAATTTCAGAGAGGAAGTCAGAAGTGCATCTGTAGAGATAGCAATCTGAGAGAKAGAAAAACATAAAACAGCACAGCATGGGAGACTGAGGATCAGCATTATCCAGCCTGTGGCTGCCCATGCTTCTCTCTTCTGGAGTAGCAGATTTCAAACACTGCCTGCGCACGGAGTTACCGAGGCAGACGGAAAACCAGAAAACATAAAAACCTTGCATGAGCACTGTCCCATGGTTTGAAAAAAGGTGGGGCAGGAATGGCAATGATATTTCATTAAATTAAAGTCAATGTGCTCCAAAATCAGAATCGTTGTTATTCAGTAATGTCTTTATGAGAGAGAACAGATTCTGAGGAGAATAGAGAGGAAAATACAAAGCTCTGAAAACGGACCAAAAAAACATAGATAGGACTRCAATAGGAAAACAGACTGAAAATGTAGATAGAGTACACAAGGGACTGCAAAATCAACACCCTCGCTTTCATGCAACAGCCAAACGTTCAGCATATCACATTTACTGACATGTCTAACAATGTGACCATGTCACCACCACCACATCTCAAGTAAAGTTATCATCGCTTTAGCTTATCTACAAACTCTAAACCAAGAGCTTCAAAGTACTTGCTGGTTTGGATCTCACCAACAAATAAAAACACTGAAGTAGCTCATATCTGGGAATCTGAGTGTGTGTCTCTTCCCACCAACAAGAACTTATTCTAAGAGGTTCTGACTGTGACTCATTTCTCTAGAGTACATAGTGGGCCAGCCTCAGCTGAAAAGTAGCGCATCCTGTTCTTGATTATATAAATAAAGGGGCCAGCTTAAGTCACTTTTTCTTTCCTTAAAGTGATTTCTGCACTAGTGCAAGACGCCAAAATGACAGCTCTGTAAGATAAACTTTACCACTAATCACAGAGTGGAAAGAGTTCAGCACAGAAGTTTAGCACACTGCAGAAGCAAGAATGGTTGTTTTCTTACCGTCTTGCCAAAGCATCTGAACCAGCAGTGGTCCCTGCTTTGTATTGCTTCTCTTGTTTGTCTTCTCAGCTTAAGAGCTGCTATGCCTGTAGCTTTTTYAGTTTTTGATTCTTTGGGGTGGGGGGCCTGGAAAAGTGGAATGAGCCTTCCGTAACGCAAAATTATGACAAGCAGCCCCAAAGTGATAATCCAATTCACGTAGCTTAAGAAGATAACAGCCAATTGTAGTCACTTGATTTTCCATTAAAATCTTTATTACACTCCTATTTTCAAAAGCACATCAGCTCTTGAATTGATTTCAAGCCTTCATTTCCAGCGTAACATGCCAAACTAGTTTGCAATCAGTAACAGATTCACAGAGTAAACTTTTAACAATGCTTAAGTTATTAAAATTGGTGATGAGAAAAGGAATTTGTTGATTTATTCAKATGTCATGGATTTCTCTGTAACAAAGTACCACTGAAATTTCAACCTGCTTTTTAGCATCACAAATGACRGAGAAGTTCTGAGAGCTACTGAAGACAGCAGCTCAGAAAGAAGTCTTATGGTCTGACAACAAACAGTGAATCTAAAACTACTTGGAATGCAATGTAGCATTAAACTGCAATCTTCCTCTGAAGAAAATATATGAAGCAAAATGTTAAATCACAAACCATGACAAATTTTTCTAGCTGATGAGTGGTTCCAGTCCAACAGCCTTAAGCTTCCAAATTCTTTCTGCTCACAGAATTAAACGATACAGATGGAAATGGAAAGCAACAAAAGCAATAAACATGAAAAACAAAACCAAACACATAATTAAAGGCATGTGAGAGTTCATGGCCTTTACTACCTCCTAAGAACAGACTGTCTGGAAAACTAGATAGATAATACTAATGAAGAATCAAAACATAGGAGCTGAAAAATTGCARCATTTCTCTGGCTGGACCTGATATTTTACTGCCCACAGAAATTCTCATTTCCCTGAAACACAGAGTCAATGCAACTTTTAACCAGATCTCACTGCAACTCTTCAACCAGATCTTCAGACAACAGCTAAAATATTCTTTTTTATAGAATAATACAGCATCTTCCCTGGCGAGATCCGCCCCCCACAAGAATTTTGCTGATGCCAGGACAGGTAGCCTCTTGTCCGTGTTTAAAAAGCAACTCCCAGRCAGCCGGAGTAGGGCAGTTGCTCACTCATATCTGCTGCTGGCCACACTGGCCAGTGCTGGACAGAGCTAGCTGGGCAGCTCGCCAGAGAGGCTCAGCTATTGCACAGTGCAGAAAGCCAGGGTCTTGGATACACAGGTGAAGGTAAGACGAGGGAATGAGAGCTAATTATAAGACAGCTCAAGAAGGAGTTTAGAATACAGAAGCATTAGAGATTTGTAAAATTACCTTGGAGCAAAACAGACAATGATGTAGCTCAACTTGGCCATTCTGCTCAAATGGGGCCCTAATGTATCGGCAATTCATCCACTTCTTTCACTAGTTTAAGAAACATTGTGCTAATATGAAAATAGAAAAAGTGAGTTTTAAGAGAAGGACATCCTTGTTATTTGTTACGTTTAAGAGATCCTGCCATGGTTAGCCAAAATTGCCGCTTTCTGTTCCCCCCTCTACCCATATCACACAACAGTGTTGTGCCTGCTTCCTTCTCCTTTTGCCCAGCAGAAGCTGCATTTCAATGATGCTTTCAACTATATTCTTGGACTGCCAAACCCTTCTGATGAGATGCCTTATACACATGCACAATATTGCTGTCATGAGGATTGTCAAGGAAACAGGAGCTCAGAGAGAAAGGCAGCAGTTGCTAAGAGACACTACAGCAATACTGCAAAGGGATGGGAAGGATCAGCAACTTGCTTACTGACAGATATATATATATATATTTAAAACACTCATCCTTGTGATTTGGGGTATTTACATCTCCAAGCATATCTACATATTCTTAATCATTAATTCTATTTTTGTTCTCCTTAAAAAAATCCCTGTCTTTCGTTGCTAATTCAATTGCCCTTGTGTTTTAAGGCCACAAATGAATTAAAATGCCTGGATTACTGTAAATGAACTGACAGATTTGGGTGTATTTTGTAGCAGACAGATAAGATAGGCACCCACTTCCTTTGTTATAGACCATCCTAGCCAAGGAGTTACCTGATCTGTAGCAATGTATTTCCATTTTACACTAGCTCAGACAGATTTTGTATCAGGCCTTCTGATACACAGAGAGGTCTTCCCTAAATTAAAATAAAAGAAGTTTTAGCATACCTCCAAGCAGGTATTATGTGCATAGCTGTTTGAACAATGCAGCAACAGGAAATCAACATTCCTGAAAGTTTTGCAAGCAATAAGCAACACAAAAAGCAGACATGGAGTATTATGTAAGCCATTCTGGTTAAGGGAATAATGTTGTCAGAGTGTGCCCTTTTATCCTCTGTCTTTATTGTAAAAGGAAAAGAATTTCATCCATGTAACTGATACAAATGAATAAATGAGGTTTGAGGGGGAACAACAACAAAAAAATCAGACAGAAAACACCAATTTTATTTGGACTGTGTCTCATTCCTATTTTATAAGGAACAAGACAAAACAAATACTAGGGATATTTTACAGAACTTGCCAAGATAAGCAGGTGGCACGTGAAAGAAAAAAAAAAACTACTAGAAAACATCCTGCAAAATTTTAACCTGGTCCTTTTTGTACACATGAAGCAAAGTAAGAAATGTCTGTGTAAAAGACTGAGAAATAAAACATCTTCAAGACAGCATTTAGCAACTGTAAATGTTTCATTTTCTTCACGTGTTTCTGGCTCAGAAATTATGAAAGTCCCAATTTGTACAGCACATGAGAACGAGGTTTTACAAAACACTCATGCTCACAAAGGGTGAATTGTCTCGTACTTAGGTGAGTTGGAGACCGTGTGGAAAACCACCACTCAAATAAAGACTACAAACAATAATATACATATAAAAGAGTCTAGAAAAACTCTTAAGCTATAAAAACCACAGCAAAATTGAAGATCTTAATTTACTAATATTTAGCAATGCTAATAGTATTATTGCAAAATACAACCTTCATGCAGGAGAACAAATATAAAAAAAAACAAATATAATGCAGAGATATAATTCAGAAAAAAGTCATCTTACTAATAGCCATTACCCAAGTAATGCTTTGGTTCATTAGCAAAGAAAGAAGTTTGCTCTGTCCTGAACTAAATGAAGCTTCCACCCCAGAGCACAAACCAAAATTGGGGAAAGAAGTAGGAGTAAGTGATTTAGGTCTGCTCCCCTACTGCAGAAGCAGAAGGCAGGGATTTAGAGAAACTTCCAGTCAGGGATGCAGGTGAGAGCTTCATATAAAATTTAGAAAAGTTTCTGCATTTTGGAGCCATTCAGATAGTCATTATGAATGTTTAGCATGAAATTTGAACATCTAAGATTTCCCTCAGCACCTGTGTTTGTAGTAAATTGATATAAAGCCTCAGATTGCAGTTTTAAATGTGCTAAGAGGGTTCAGGGATCAACTTTGCTCTAGCAACTTTCCCCTTTTTCCCCMACTACAGCTCTAGTAGTCTCAACTTGAACCATAAAAAAATACATAGGAAGGTGACACCTATTCAACAGAGGCAGGGATCACAACACTGAGCTCAGTTATAGGYATCTCATGGACAGAGATAGGAAATGTGCCATACAGATACACCACAAAAAAGCAGCTGGAACCACAAGCTATATATTACAGATGTATCATTCTACAGAAATTAAGGTGACAGTTGCCTATTCAAAAATCATTTAGTGAAGCTGAACAATATACTAAGTTTTTTTTTTCTCCCCTTGTGGATATCTTTTTATCATCTAGCAAAAGAGAATCAAAGTAGGTACATTAGCCATCAGTTTTCTGAAAAAATCTTCAAAAATAGAATCTTTCAGTGTCCAGTATTCAAGCAACTTTCCTATAGCTGTAATTTACTGATAAGAGCTAAATGGAATAAATACATTATCATGTCTCCTCATCAGTTCTAAAGCTTCAGAAATATTGGTTTCCTGAGGCCATGTAGAGACTTTCAGCTTCCCCACAACACTGCAGCAGTAGGAGCTGTACATTTTATAGCACGTGGCACCTGGAATTTGATCAGCTGTGTGACACAGTGTCAACTGCCTGACTGCAGCACTCACTCTTGCCCCTCGGTTCCTGTGGATTCTGCAACTGCCCGAGGTAGGCCAGGATTAATGGAGATCACCCAAAACATAATTACAAGCCATGTAATGACTACTTTGGAAATCAGAGAGATAATTTAGAAGTCAGTAAAAGCCGTGGCTGTTTTCAGTTACCTTTGAATTCCTTGCAAATTCATCCTTCCTTGTAACCTTACCAGGAACTCAACATTTCTCAAATAAAATAAATACTTTTGATTGAATTAAGCAATGTGAATAGGAAAGCTAGATCACCGCTAAGATCATAACAAGTAAATGTACTTTTTATTAATCAAGTACTTTAAATACTTAAGTACTACTACTCTTAGACAGGAATCATGATAGGAAATGTAATGGAACCTTTTAGCCAGATTCGGTTACCAACAAAGGCAGGTATCTAGTGCACTACAGAAATTGTCTCTGATTACTCAGCTTCTTTTTGGTGACATATGTGATGTAGATGGATCAGCAATAGTGTACAGATTTAGAGAAATACTGCTTATCTTTAGCTCTCAGAAGACTATGAAATTGCCTGCTGTTCAGGTTATATAATCAATGCTCACATATTATTCCTCTGTTGAATATACAGAAAGGGAAGCACAGAGAATTTGAGACACCTGAATGAATTCTATGCAGACAGAATTCACACYAGAATTGTCGGAAAAAATAAGAAATGAAACAGTGGGCAGGAGACTGGACTATACAACCAACTGTGATCCCCTTCTACCCCAAATAYGTTACACTCTCCTGCGCTCATCATTCCTAGTCTTCTGCACTAGTGCATAAAAGAWGATCTTGGACACTAAAAATCTATACAAAAAGGATACGATAGACAGAAATAAAAATATTAATTCTGGTTTTCAAATGCGCTACCGAGAAAAGAAGCAACACTGAGACAACAGTCTCCTTAAGGCCAACAATCTCTGAAAAATACCTACTGCCTTGGTCCACTACGAACCACTCTCCTTCCTTCTCTCCTTAAGATTCTTCAAGTAAAATCATCYCAAGCTCCTTAAACTCACATGGGCCAGTATGAGCAAATGTCTACCACTAATCTTGTTTTTCAGACCTTGTTAGTCAGAAGTTTCATCTGCTGTTCCTGGTTTCAGCCAGTGAGGCAGTCCTTTCATACGTGAGGATGCCAGGCATCACATGCAACTATCAAGAATGCTTGCTGTAGCTAGTTTTTGAGAGGATCGGCAAATAACGGGCATATAAATGCTCAGTTCAGCAATGAAATGATGTATGCATACTTGCGCAATGGACTAACAGTTCAGAAGAGGGATGCATAAATGAATATGCATTTGTAAATCCTGTTTCCTATTTAAATTATTGCTGCATTGCAGGTCAATACACTATTTTGAGCAGACAGACAGACAGCCTTTTCGGGAAAATAATCAACTGCTGAGCAARATCCAAACAAACACTGAACATGAAACCTCTCTCAAGAATGACGGGCCTAAGCTCTGAAGTGCGCAGGCGTAACATACACATGTAAAACCCTATTTTATTTACGCAGACTTCTTAAGGCACTATCCAGCGGCAGCAAGGGAAGGAAACAATTGCAGAGCAGCTGTGGGGGAACAATGAGCGGAAGAAGTGGCCTGCAGGTGTCAACCCTTGGGGACATCCCTATTGTGTGACACCTTCCTTGGGGTGCAAGGGACACGAGGCGGGAAAAAAACACCTCTGAAAGCAAGGAAAAGTTGTGTGCTGCTCCTGGGGCGGCAGCTTGCCGATGGTACAGAGTTATTGGCAAGCACTGGGTGATGATCAGTGCATAGGGGAAGCTTTAGTGGCACAATAAATAAGCAGAGCCACAGAGTGACCGCAGCACTGGGGCTGGTACATGCACAGCGCCTCTCCACAGAGCAGTACCATAAAAAAGGCTATTTTCATCTGCAGATTTCAGAATACTTCAAAAGATGTTTAACTACCGTGATCCTTAACCCATAGATGCTTTAAAAAACCCTTACAAATACAAAACTGGCACTTTGCAGGCAGTTGCCATGGTTATTTAGCATCATTTTAGTACTCATTTTAGAGACACCCATTGAATAAAAACTGGGGTGAGGTGAAACCAAGCAAAGGGAGCTGTTTGAGCATATTTTCCCAGATTTCACATTGTGGTGGCAAGCTTCAAGCAAAAAAAGCAGCTCTCCACATATTTTGTATGGCTTCTCAAGCCTTAAAATCATTCTTAATAGTCATACAGGTTACAGTGCAAAGACAGGAAGCATTTTAGACACAAGTACAGACACAGCAACACAGGTCACTGAAGAGTAAAAACTGATTCTATTCACTAAGAAAAAGCAGCACTTTGGAGACATTAGGCTGTGTCACGCTATTCCATTAGAAAACAGACGAAGTCTGAAGCTCTGCAGAGGCATTCAGATCAGGCCTATGAAGAGCTACTTCTGACAAAAAAACATGCTGACTAAGAAAAAAACCCTTCTATATTTAAAAACTGCAGCAGATGGTGCTAGCAGKAGGATGCTGCACCAAGTTGTTATCACGACGGGCACGCTCATCCATTACTGAATGTCTAGAAATGGCCTCACCCCAGTGCAGGTCTCAGCCTGAGCTCTGCCAGGCGCTCCGAGGACTCGCAGGATTTATTGAGCAGCGACTGCCTCAGGGCCAGGTTTCTTTGGGCAAGACTCACACGCTCGCATGGCTTAGCAGGGCTGAGGACACCTTTTAAAGCAGGGGTGAAGCTGGCGATCTGCACCCTGTGCTGACTGAGCAAACACCTCCTCCTGCTCCCAGTAAAGCCCAGACTGTGGTGGCCCACAAGGCACCTGCTGCACCTCAGAGCTCAAGGTGCYGCCCAGAGGGCTGTCACCGAGTGGGAGGCTGCACCAACCCCATCCTTCCAACAAGTCAGCTAGAACTGAACCCAAACTGCCCAAGCTCTCCCCGTCCTCTTCCTCCCGCCGGGAAGGGCGCAGGGGCCCCTAGCAGCTCGCTCTCTTCCCAGGCCGCTCTCGGGGCAGCCTCTCCTCGCCTCAGGGCTTCCACACATTCACACCCACGTCGCAGCTAAAAATCACACCCCAGGTCGGTGTCGCTGCCGCCCGTCACCCCTGCTCGTCAGCAGCAAGTGCAATCTGAGCAGAATGCGACAAGCCAGGGAAGAAATTCCCTCCCAAAACCCACAGTGTTTTTTCTGAGTTATTAAGCGCATAGCCCTGCTGAGGGATCATTTTGGAGCTGTAAAGGTATTCACTGCAGGAATTTTTTATTCTTTCTCTCTCTTACCATGGCAACCAGAGTATCAAAATACTTCAGAGTAACGTAGTGCCTCACAGCATATAAAATAATGTTTATAGTCCATTTTACTTGCTGCTTCTTTTTTATTTTTATAATGAGTTAAGCATTTATAGAGCTCTTTAGAAAAAGATGGTGAAAATAAAAAAATGTATACAGCACTATTTCTTCAGACAGCTCTAGCAAGAAGAGGAGGACATACTGTACTTATAATAGAAGCAGTGGTCCAGAATGCTAATAAAGGGATGCAGATTTTCCCTTAAAATTACAGGTCACATCTAAAAGGACTGGCAAAAATACCAGGAAGATTATTTCCAACTAGGATCACTAAGGATAGTTTTGAGTGGTTTTGTGAATTCATTCACTTAGGCTTTTTTCTTTTYTTTTTTTTTTTTTTTTTTAACCCTTCCCCAAAATGACAATGCTCAAGAACCAGGATCCTCGGTTTTCATATCCTATCTATCCGACAGAAGTTTCCCTTAGTTTTTAAAAAATAAAAGCAGCAGAGGAGAATATTGATAGATCTAAAATACCGTGTGTTTGTGGAGCAAGGGAATCAACAGCTGATGGACTCCCTAAACCAAAGGATGCGCCAAGTCTGTAGCATTCATCTCATACACAACTGCGAAGAGGAGCTTCTCCTTTCCTAAAATAACTCAGATCATTACTACAGCATTAAGAATTGTATTTACCTGTTAGCTGCATGACCCCATCAGTAGACACACAGCAGTAATGACAAATCTCTCTGACTCAGCAAAAGTTTTGTAAAATCAGTTGTGAGAACAATTTCCACAAAAAGAGGATGCTCCGTTAGCAGGAACTGTCCTGYCTCTCTGATATTCTCCCAGCTAAGGCCACAGCCTTGTCTCTCATTCTTATTTGATCAAAAATAAATTATTTCCCTTAGGTAATATCTTATGACACTGCCTTTAATCAGTTAACTACAGTAACATTTTATCTGCTCTGCATTCATTCCATGTAATACTTTTCGTATCGTTTTATCGCTATATTGTAGATGACARAAAATGAAAGACTAAAATCTCTTTCAGGCCTTGGGAAGCCTAGAACTAACAGTAACAACTAACCAACTCTTAGGGACTTCAGAGTCACTAAAGAATACAATAGAGCACATCTCTGCATTCTCCTCTCCGTATTTTATGACAAACAACAATGAAAAAGAAATAACAAAATTCTTTAAAACTGATGGGAAATAACCTTAAGGATTTCTGGGCAGTGTGATAGAGTATTAGGGAGAGGATTCTGGTCTCTAAAAATTAAATTTCCAAGAATTAAAAATGATGAATGCTTCCATTAATAAGCGTTCTTCCCCACTTGCCATACTTTCAACACTTTCACATTGACTCTATTATTCATTTTTTGTAGAACTACATCATATAGGTTTATGCAAACCAAAACAGTGGCGAACAAATTCTATATAAATAATGTCATTTTTTTCAGTTACCAACAGCTAATATAATATCCCATGGGATAATATATGTGTAATTGAAATAGGGAGGAAAGACAGCCAGGGAATACTAAGATTTCTGATATATTGATTTTATTAAAAGAATTACAATGTGGTAGAACCAAAACAAAATTCTCTTTTTGTGTACCAACTGATTTTGGAAAATATGAAAGATTAATCATCTGATAATTGCATTCTATACTATATAAGAAAGAAATTTGCCATCTGAATTTAACATTATCTTACCTTTTTATCCTAAAAAAAAATCTAGTGTTAGCTTCTGTGATATTATTATTATTCTAGCAAGTACATTTTCTTTTCTTTTTAATATGCTGTTTTAGCAGTCTATTACGCACCGTAGGAAGAAAGCTTATTACTTTTGAAGAAAAGTATTTCCATGGCAATATAATTCATCTGTAGYAACCATCTCCTACTGTCTTTTGCCAACACTTAAAACTGCTGAAGCTTTGCTTAAAACAATAAAATTAAAAAACAGCCACAGTAGAGACTTGAGTACTTCCCCAATATATTTTAGAGAGACTTGTTTTTAAGAGCATTTGAGTGACTGTATTTCTTAAGCAATTAAGAACCCCTTGATTTCTAGACTCGGGTCCATGTGATGTTAGCCTATATCTCTCCTGTGATAAACTCAACRCGGGGAAGAAACACAACCAGTAGAGAACCTCAGTTAGAAGACTAAATGTTTGGTTTTTTTCCCTTGCAAATACACTGAATGAATAACGTGATGTGGATGGGAAGCATATGCATGCACTAGGACATACGTGAACACTATTCCCTTGTTTTATTTGGTGCACATTTGCAAATTTAGCTCCATCAGTATAGATAATGTCAAAAAAGGTCATCTCTAATCTGACATACCAACAGATTCACTGACCGCTCTTCAAAAAGTGCAGCTGTCCAAGTCCATTAAAGCATCTGAGCAAACAAACTTTTTTTGATGTATTTCATTACTGACATTGGCAGAAACACAGTTCTGATCCAGCTCTGCAGTAACATTTTTATCTGAATCTTGGGGAAAAGAAATGGAAACACAAAAAAAGAGAAAGGAATACTGCATCTAAATTATCCTCTGATTTGGGGCTTAAGAGTGGTTACCAATGAGAAGCTTGCAGCCCTCATACCAGCTGTGGTTGGAAACAGCTGCCCTGTCCCCTGCCCACACAGACGGGCAGGTGAGCTCTGCTTGCACACAGAGGGACGAGGTTCACTTGCTATGGTGCTGCTGTCAAGCCTGGAGTCATTTCTCACTACAGCAGAAAGAATAGTGTGATTGACATAAAAAATAAGACATTTTGACATAGCAAACCGATTATTTTATTTCTAACCCTCACTGATAATTATCCCACTTTGAGTCTGATCCAGCTAAGAGGGAACACAAAAGCCTATTATAAACCAAAGCATATGGCAACAATCAAATGAGTTTAACTTTCTTTTCTAGAGTAACAATTATTTTTTTCTTTAGCAAGACAGGAGAGAAAAGAAATAAAAGAGGGAGACCTGCAGCTTTCCTCTCTAGCTCTTCAGTTTCTCCAGCAGGTCAGCAGCAACTCGGCTGCATTGTCAGCAACAGACATTAGCTTGAAGACAACTGCTTTCAGGCCTGCCACTCACTTAAGGACAATTTGGTTGCTTTAGCAAAAAAGCTGTTAGAAGATAGTTTATGTGCAACCAACAGCGAAGACTGATTTTGTCATCTTAATCTGGAATGGCAAAWTAGCCTTTGCCACTTAGTGGACGATATACATCAAAAAGAAGTTTGTGTTGGACAGAACCGTAGCCGAGTTCTAGAGAGTGATATTACCATTCTGATCCATTCTAAACAGCACCTCCTAGAAAAGAAACATCTGATCCGAAAGCAAGCTTCAATGTCTTGGCACTGAGGCACTACATAAAATATTCACATTGCTGTCAAAGCGACCTGCTGCCTGTGAGAGGCCCCGGGAATGCCAAAATTCAGCGCCACTGCCTGCATGCACACTCGCCTCATCAGCACCCAYGGAGAGATTTCTCAGGTTTCCTGCATAAATGTGTGTTCATTTTTCAAAACACTCCGTGCTGCTGCTGAATCAGTGGCGASAGTCTGTTTTAATAGAGTCACTGGCCTTACTAAGTTTCAAAAATTCAGAGAATGCTTGAATTGCAAAAGACTAAGCAGTGAGAAGCTAGAAAATTTTCTCATCCCTTGGTCCACTAAGGMTTTTAGGTCCAGTAAGGTACCAAAGAAGGAATCAAATATAGTTTTGTCCCTCAAAAACTTCCTTTCTGAGCTTCACCCAGGCAACTAAGAATCCCCTTCCTCCTACCTACATGTAACTGCTTGTGAAATCATTTCCTGTTATCAGTCAGTAAAGAAAGTCCAATATACTAATAAATATCCCCAAATATGAGAAGGAATATGTTCAGGAAACAGCAGTCTTGCATTGAATTCGCACTGCTTTAGCACGACAGCTACAGCGGCCCAGTGTTCAAGCCATTCAGCTGTGCTGCTGCCGTCGCAGATTTTTGTTTAGCGAATGGCTTCCTATTAGAAACCTCTGTGTGAAATTGCTGGAAGGGAAACGCTGCAGCAATACGGACCCTGATCAGGCCTTCCTTTCCTGGTGCACAATGAGAGCAGCACAAGYCATTAAACAAACTGCAGCCTCGTGGAAAATAAAGGCACTGCATAAGCTGATGGTGCATGCTGATAAACCCTCTCCCTTGAAAAATGTGAGGAATTTGCATCGRTAGCTCCCCGAGTTACATGTGGTTCAGTGACAGCTCTCATTCTGCAGTGAGCAAGAGCAGGGGACGGGCAAAGATGACAGCAGGGAGGAAACAGACGACGGAGTGACTACAATGGCTGAAATGACACGCACTAAAGAGGCTTCACTTTTGGAATTGCTTAYGTACAGAAACACATAACTGAATAATAAAAACATCAGATTATATATATATATACTTCCGGAGCTTCTAGAACAATTTCTGTGATATGGCAGGTTATGGTTTCCTGACCACTTACTCCTCATTTAACTAGATTGGAAAATCTAAAATAAGTTGGTGTTGAGCAAAAACGTATATTTTTGTATATCTTTGTATATTAAATGTGAAAGAGAGATGATAAAGTGATAAGCAAAAGACTGCACTAAGAAGAAGGTTAAGGCAGCACATATTTTATAAATCACTTCATATACAAGAGCATTCAAAAGTTAGCAGATGCTGTGATTAAAAATCTTGACTTTGGCCTCTGGAGTGTTACGATACGGTCTTTAATGACATGTTGCGCACCCTGTGTACATGACAAGCAGCACTTGGCGAACCAATCATTATCTAAAAGTTTGGTTTAGTCCTTCTGTTAAGGATAAACTGCCACCATAGTGATATAAGACATAATGACAAATGACATACTAACCAAACACTGCTTTAAGACAGGAATCTCTCTGCCAGAGCTCTCCCACAATATCCATCACTTTTATATCTGCGCGCTTTGCCAAGAGTCTTTATTGCATCCCACTCGCGGAGAAAGCACCATCATCTCCTCTTTGTAGCCACATAGTTTGTTACTCTGCCTCAAACTGAACTGCAAGCTTGAGATCCTGCACTGGAAAAATCAGAGCGATATTTAGCAAGACTCTGAATAGCACAGTTCATATGACTATCAGCTTTAGGTATGAAATCTCCACAGAAGTATTTTYAATCAATATGTGTAAAATCCACCTAAACAAATGCAGAAGCCACTAATCACATGGGTAAATAGTGACACTACATATAAATTACACACAGGAAGTGACTCACAGATTGTTGATTGCAGCACCATRTAAACACAGCAACAGAACCTGCAAGTAATTTTTGCATTGTGATCTTCCTAAGGATATGTTTCAGTTACACCAGTAACACCCCACTGAAACAGTTTGCAAACAAAAAGCGCCATTTTCAATTACTGCTGTYCCATTTTAAGCATATCTTTACGCTTCAGGTCATCTTTGTCCCTAACTTTTTAGAGTCTCTTTGTAGAATCAGAAACACTGAAATCATTCTGAACTTCCATGACCTACTAAATCCTAGGATTCTCTCCGAAAATCCTCCTCTCTCAGCTCTTTTCTTCAAAGCTCTCCTCTACCTTACTGGGTTGGAATTAAAAATACTGCCCACGAAGAACAAGTCAGCAGAGTATCTCTGAATCTCCCCATAGGTTTCAAATAGCTCTAATTCTCTCCTCTCCTGCTCTGAAAGCTTTTGCTGTGTTGTATGTTTTCTGCATTGCTTTTAAGGCAGCAAGAATTAATGTGAGAAAGAAAAGGAAAAAGTAGTCGATTATATAAGCTTTTGAAGGCATTAGTTACAGTACTTTTTAATTCCTTCTTTTGCCAAATACTTTATCCAATGGTTTAGGCCTTTTTTAACAGAAATAACTGCTCTCTGGGAGAGAAATCAAAATTGTCAAGTCACTCCCAATTTAAAGAAACTGAAAGAGAACTGCTCAAGAAACTGGGAGAAAAAGGGGGGGGGGGGGAAGTATTTTATAGAACAACACTTTGTGACCCAAAATATTTAATATGTTGATGGGAGACCAGGAGGAGTTCCAGGTGCTAACAGTATATAGATTCTTGGTCAGCACCCTTTATTTTTGTAAAGAGAAATAAAGTCTTCAAAAGACAAAAGTGGAATAATTTTGATGAACAAATTCTAAACTCCTCCTTTTGATGCTGTTCCTGGCTTTTCTGTAAGTCACACGACATGTGGCAAAACTTGGCTGAAATGACCTGTACAAATACCTGAATTCTGTATTCATTCATTTAAGGAAGTCAAATTGTTCAAGTATTTGCTTAAACTGAAATTAAATATTTTTGCGCTTTCGGAAATTTCAAAAATCTTAAAACTTTGAAACGACCRAAATTGAAAAAATTTAAAAAGTCTCAGAATTGAAATRTAAAATAAAAATAAAACAAAATATTTTTTGCTGTAAAAGTACTATTTCATTTTCAGAGCCTTTTAACCACTTCAAAATATAGAGGGAAAGAAAAAATGACAACAGACATTGCTAAACGCTTTCTTATATCCAAATCTGGATTTCCTAGTGAAAAAGCTTTGAGCAGAAGGCTCCAATGCGATTAGTTTGTGCTTGGGGTGTGTGTGGGGGGCGATTTTTTTGTTGTTTTTGTTTTACATGAGACAGTTAATCCACCTTTTTAGGCAGGGGACAGCTCAGCTGGTTGTGCTTTGGCAGTGAGCTGCACCCACGCCAGTCGGCTCACAGGGCCACTTCAACTGCACAGGCACTGGCCTGGATTTGCTCATCAGACTGGTTCACTTTTGACTCGATGATGTCTTAATGTTCCTGAACCTATGACAGCAATCTAAGTAGCTTCCTAAGTTTTCCTTAACCAGCATTTCTCTGATCTTGGGGGAACTTCTTAGCAAATGAAGGCTTTTCTCCTGGGCTCTTGGCTTCTCGGTGCCACAGAAAGACGTGCAGCTCTCCGGCATTCACCAACTATGGAGAAATAAACGTGGAGCAGCCAAAGGGGTACAGGTAGCTGTAAGATGGGTCACAAACGCCTTTTAAATAAATAGGAGAGCAGTCGAGCTCCTCAGACTAGAACAATTCTTCCAAGCCCCAGTCTGGTCCTGCTAGCTGAGTTTAAGGCTGCAAATTATACATATTTCATTTTCTGTTTGTTTGCTTACTGGCATCGTAGAACTACTTTAAAAATATTTAGATACTGGAAGCTTGTGGAAGATATGTTTACATAGCTGAAATTGTGAAAGGATAGGAAATTCTCTGGAGTCCAATGATCCAAGATATTTTATCCCTCAGGCACGGAATTCTAGTACCCTAATCAAGATAAATTATGTTTCACTAGTGCAGACACAGTGGATATTTCCCAAACAAACAGTGTAACACAGAGTCAGTCTATGATATACRGTATCAATAACATTGGGGTGACTGGGTGTTTCAAGGGAAGGAGAGCAACAATGTTAAACATATTAAGAGCAATTTTTGTATCAAGCAGCAAAATTAAGGAAGTGTTTGCTAATAGAATATATTCCCACTAGTAATAGCTTATGAACCTCCAAGCGAGAACTTTTAAATTATATTTAAATAATTTATATTTAAAAAAAATATAAATTATTTTTTATATTAGCCTTTTCCTCTACAAGTCCAGAAAGGCTGAGGTTATCACATTACAAAATTAAAAAACAAAAGGACACACGTTAGGTACTTTTGCTATTAACGCAGTTCTCCACTGGAAGCAATAGGACTGAATTTCTTCAGCCCTTGGCAGGACAAACCTGGATAGGAACCAAGATAATATTTGAGGTACTTTGTAAAACAAATGTAACCAAGCTTAAGAGGATCGCCTTTGTAAATGGTAACAGAGCTCGAGAGTTTCAAGGGCTACGTGGTCTTTGCCTCCGCTGCTTAATCTCGCAACAAAGATACCAGTTTTAACAGCCTCTGTAACAACCTCTATCCATTCAGGCTCAGCTGACACAACCAGTAACATTTTACATCAGTAASAGTGGTCACTTCGAACTGCAACCTATACAGGCAGCTGACCTGCACATGGAAAACACCCCATCTCAGCTACAGGGAGCTCTTCAAGGCAACTCAGTAAACATAATATTCACCCACATCTTTGATTAAAGATCATATCTGTGAGTAAATGGCAGGATGTTCAACAGGCTTCAAAAATTCTGGAAAGAACACCAATATCCCCATCCAACTCTTAGAATAGGTGCACTTTCTCAAGGGCATCTATAGGGGAAAAGATTTCCTGCAGATGAGACAAAACATTCACTTGAAATAGATGTGAGACATTTCTGTGAAATTAATCTATTTAAAAGTCTTGTTCCTGTTACAAACCACAGTTTGCTTAACAAGTCAATGGGGCCAAAGACTCACTAGAAAAAATTGAGCAATTTTTTTAAAAAGAGAATTGAGCAATTTTTAGAAACTTGTCCAAGACGCTGTGGTTAAATGTAAGTAAGCAAATAAATAAATGCATTCCTCCAGAAACCAGTAGTGACTATAGCAACAACAGAGAGCTTGGAAAGCCGCTTTCCAAAAATAACTTAGCAGAATATAGGGTTATGAAGGATGTTTGTGCCCAGTGGACTCCTTTAGCAAACAGTTTCTACTAAGGGAATGGTTAGTGCTATAGTCATAAAGCCGATAATTTCTGTTTAAAAAATAGAAGAATCACTATTCAAATCCTGGAAAAAGTTAACTCTGGTCAAGTTAGCAGAGSGAACATATGGGAGGGCAGGGAGAAGGTGACTTGAAGGCTATTCAGATGATATAGATAAGATTGAAGTTCACCCCGCAGCTCCTCAATGATCAACCGATGCCACCCCTGAACTCTGCACATGTAGGATGCCAAGAACGCCCCGTGCTGTACGCTGAAGAAMGACACATTGCATCCCTTTTTTAAAGCATTAAGGAGGAGAACTAAGAACTTACAGTCTCGTCAGCCTACACAGCAGCAGCACTGCTGAAAAGTACCAGGGCRCTAATAGGAACTGCAGGTTGAGTCAGCTGTGACACTTGCACAAATAATAAAAGCAGTTCTGGTAGGTGATAAAAAGAATATTGTACCTCATATATGAGACAGAAGAGGTAGTTATGCCATTCTTTTCAATATGTTCAAAAGAGAGTCTGTGCTTAGCCTAGAGTTGTTCAGACGGCCCACAGTGTCCCGAGGGGAGCAGCTGAAGGGAGGCTCTGCCGAATCCAGCTGCAGCGTGTCGTTTAGAAAGCACCACGCTTCGTTTGCCAGAAAGGTTTACAAAAAACTGCACGGTGTTAATTAAGCTCAGTGCCCACAGGTACAGTGGAAAGGGATGCAGAAAGGAGGTTGGGAAAAAAAAAAAAAAAAAAAAAAAAAAAAAAAGAAGATCTCTATTTGCAGCAAGGAGTATAAATATAAATAAAGGAGTCAAACACGGCAAAAATGTTGGCGTGTTCCGAGCCCCTTGAAGGGAGCAGGAGCCCCCTTGACGGGGCTGCCTGGGTCTCCACAAGGATACAGCTTTGCAGAGCGCAGGAATGAACCCACCACAGGACGGAGGCGGAATGAGGAAAATGAGGAGAGAAAAGTGATCCTTACACAAAGCAATCCTTAATAACACAAAGATGCTACACAATCTTACTTAGCGCTGTGCTTTCTCAGCACTTGCCAATAGTTTAGAAAAATATCACCAGGAACGGTGCAGGCAGGCCTGATTTTGCTCAGCACRAGGTGCTGACCCAGGTAATCTCTCGAGAGAAGCCTCCTCTTCTATTATTAGCAGGTGCAGCAAAAAATATTTTCAAGAAACTTATAGGATCTAAACCCTAGCTTTAACTGAGATTATTCAAAGGAGAGTAGTGAGGCTCAAATCCTAATGAAACTTTGCTATAACTTTAAGACCTTAAAATAGCATTGTGGTTTTTGGTGTTCTCTTTTCCTCTGATGACTAAGAAAACACCATAATCTGAAGTGTTTAATAGATAAGGAAGTTAAAGTGCAACGATGGTTAATGCATTTTCCTTTTTGTAAGGCTTCATTTTTACTGCTTACTGTGAATGAAAACAAGCCAGAGACTTTAAAGCAAAAAAAGCTAGTTTCTTTTCTAACACTGGCCTGCAAGAAAGTGTAGGATTCTTCCAAATTCCCAAGTATTTCAAAGTACATTAACACTGTGAAATACCAAGCAGTTCACATTTAAATTGTGAGCATCTCTTTTCATTCAGCTTTTACATAGTTACACAAACAGCATTAGATTTAACACATATATTACACCTCTCCATTGTATTTTTTCCCCATAAATTATATATGAGAAAATAAAAGCACCCTAAAATGCAGCCACAATTTTTTATTTTTTAAGATTTATGACTTCTGCCGTATCTCTCAATTCAAATTACTGCTTTGTGTGTGCAACTTGCAGCGCACGTGCTAAGCTTTATCACTGCCATATGGCTCTGGTGTTTGGTGAATTAATCTACACAATTTCCAGTCAAAGCATTTGCTGATGGAAGTAACAAGGAGGGCTCAGTTATAGATTTTTAAACCTCTCCCACATCACATTAATTCACATAACCTTTATTTACCATAAAGTGCCCTCTCTGTAGAACTGAAACGCCTGGCAGGGGAAGCACATTATCTAGTCCACAGCAAAATGCCTGTCATTAGGGATTCATTTGTAATAGAATTTGACTTAATGGAGATGGAGGCCTCCAGACACTGCCTCAATGCTTTGGAGCAGGATGGTTGTTGCAAGCTTTTAGCAAAACATAATGATTCACCAAGCCAAAATTATATGCTGAATAGCGCCTGGTTCAACCAACACATTATATTGTCAGTACATATTCATGTAGCTTGGCAAAACACAGTCCCTCCAAATTGCAAACATCATTTAAAATAATTGGTATCACCTTCCAATTGTGCTGGCTCTAAAAGCTCTAGACAAAAAAGGGGTTAAACTATCCACACGCTGTAACCATGCGACTAGTTTTATGGCTCCCTTCACAGAGCTTAATATTAAAATCACAGAGCCTGTTTTTTTTTATGGGAAATTCATAATTAATAAAACTAAGCGTGACATTGCTCTCAGTGAGAGACTGTTTACAGACCATGTTCACCTCAGCTCTGTACAAAATCCTTTCAGAGGAGCTTGTGGAAGGTCTTTGCAGAGCAATGAACACCCAAAAGTATGGCCAGTATTCCTGCCAGAGTTTCCTTTGGATGCACTAGAAATTCCCATCAACCCCACTACACAAAATTATCAGCAGTTCTATTATATACATTACTAAAAACAAAACAAATAAGATAATCTTGCAATTCTTGTTTATACCTATTGACTTTTCCAGAGCTAATGAGAATAATTCTTTATTATGCCTTAAAGTGGATGTCAATAGCTATAGGAAATGACAGGGTGACAGCTATTGCAAACACAGCGGCCTGTTTATCTAAATGACAGAGAGAGCACAGGCATCCTAAGGGCAAGTTTCCCTCACAGATGCTGCCCTCCCGCTGATCTGACAGGATTACCTCTAAACTTGAGATTAGCTCCTCAGCCTTGCTGCTGAAACTGTGAGGAAGTGTCTTCCTCAGCCCGTTATTAGAGGGACACATTTCCACTCACAAATGAGTCAGCCCACTGGTGCCCCAGCAAGCCTGCTCAGGTAGAAAGGACATATAGAAATGCATGGGAAATAGCAAATAGCATTTCCAACACAGGCTGTAAAATGTCTCACTGTGAAACCATAGAGTATTTTCTCCCGTTAATTTGCAAAGTGACAGCTGGACAATTCTTGTATTTGAAAGTAGTTAGAAGGATTAAAATCAGTCTAAATGTCTTAGCTTATTTTAATGTGATAAGTAAGAATGTCTATCTCATCCCCCTGAACGGAAGGGAAAATGTGCTCCAAACCATGGCCAATCCTATTAGGCAGCCAAAAATCAAACACATGTAACAGTGAAGTCAGCTATTTGACTTTCAGAGGCTCCAAGTAAAATATATTCACAGTGACAGTTACGAAGTGAGAAAGAGAGCTGCAGGAGGAAATCAATAAACCATTAGGATTATTGCACATATACATGAATTATGTAGGTGTAACTCGGTGCAGCTGGAGAAGAACACTGWGGATTAAAAGCTGAATGGAACATTAGGAGAGAACTAGAAATACTAATATTCATTACCCACATTTCCACAGCACACACTTACTGCACCAGAAGTCACACCAAGATGAATGTACTGAACTCAACGCTCAGGCAAGGGAGGGATTTGAGATAAATCATTAAATTTCAGTCCTACTTTATGATGACCAAAAATAGAAAGTTCTCAATACAGACCCCTGAAGATGGCTGGTTATCTTATTTTAATGACTATCGCATTCTGTGAAAAGCCTCACTATATTAACTTTGTCAAACTGCCTTTTTATGTGAGCTGTTGAATTGCTAACGTATTCACTGATAAAATTTACAGCACTTGTTTTTGCTAGCCAAAGACAACAAAAACTCCTGTCTGGAAAACTCATGGCAAAATACAACTAGGACACATTGCTTATGGTCCCAAAAGCAGTGGGAGCAGGGGAGGAAGAAATGCACAYAGGGTGAGGGATCTGGCAGCTCTGCTCACAGCTTTTTTACAGCTTTCCAGTACAACCCTCATCAAGCCTCCCGGGCCTGAATATGCAAAAGAGGCCTCTGACTTTAAATGACAAAGGTGGAGGTGTTGGTTCAGTCTGGACATTTACATTCAGAAGGGGTGAGCATCTGTGGCAGTCTCTGAGCCTGCAGCTGCACAGCAGCCCAAGCCTGCATGATAGCTGGGACTGGCAGTTCCACCTCAGTTGCTCCTGGCCATCTATTTTACACATTGGGTCACTTCCCAGCATGGACCACATTCTTCACCAAGCCATTTCAACGTGGTAAGCTGACTGAAAGCCAAGTGAACAGCCAAAAAGCAAATAGTTTTCTCACAAAGTCCAGTGATGCCACTGAATGATCTGAAGTACTCTGCAGAAATCCCAAGTATCTCTGTCTATAATCATGCAAGCTGTGTCCTGCAGTGCTTCTGCTGGCCAGATCCTACAGAGTGCTCCACACCAGCACCTTTTCCTACCTCTATCCTTCCTGAACTCCCAAGGTTCACTTTCCTCTTCTGTGCTGATAAGTACAGGATATAGGGAAAAGGCAATGCCTGCATCTGCTTCTTGTGAGAGTGGTAAGGGCTAGAATAGCCCCATGTTTCTGGGAATGTCCTCTCTCTCCTTCTACCCATCCCACAGGCACAGGGACCAGAGGAGAGAGGAAGAAAGCTGAGTTTCTGCAACAGCTCTAACCAGAGGTCTGTCACRAAGACAACGAGGGAAGGTTTCTCTCCTGGCAGTGCCCAAAATAGGCACTTCCAAGCGAGCCCGTCTGCTTTCAGCCRTTTATTCACTGAGTCAGCAAACGTGTAACGCGATGCATGTTTAGTGAGACCTACCATTCCTTACTCATTGCAAAATCTCAAAATAGGCACTGCAGCAATGCATTAATGAAGCAAAATACCCTCACAGTAAAAGAAAGCGCAGGTTTTCTGGATACATCATAAGCAAAAAGCACATATTTAACTTGACTATTCTAAGYTTTACTAATGAAATACACATTACATACACATGGTTGAGTTGGTAGTCTATATACTAAATGCACAGAGTATAAGTTTTAGAAGACTAAGGAAAGAATAGAACTCGAGGACAAATWATAACCATTCTATAAACAACACATACAATTCCTGCAGAATAATTGCAAAGTCAAACTGAGATGATTAAAAAAAATCTAATTCCCTTAATTGAAACAGACCTTGTAACATTTTTRAATTATCAGAGTTCAAATTCTGGCTGCAGGTTTTTTTTCTCTACAGGATTTGGGGATTTCATTGCTTCACTCTTTGCCCTTCTATGTGTAGCACACAAAAATTTCATATATTCAACTTGATTTCTACATGATAGAAATCTTGCAATCAAAGACTACTAACAGCACCAGTGTGATAGTCCTCAAAAGGCAAATAGTATCAGCTTCAAAGAGAAAGACATTCCTTATCTTTCCCTGTTCTGTGGGTTTTTGTACTCCCTAGACCAAATGTTGCTTCATTTCTTTCTGCAGACCAGCTGTGAGTGAAAGATAGGACTGTATCTTCCCTTAAAACAATCCAAAATCTGCTCGAAAAAAGCCAGTCAAGCCAAAGCTGTTG
The DNA here is from genome assembly GCF_003342845.1 of Nothoprocta perdicaria. NCBI lineage: Eukaryota > Metazoa > Chordata > Aves > Tinamiformes > Tinamidae > Nothoprocta > Nothoprocta perdicaria. Next base: position 124,969 of record NW_020455555.1, on the reverse strand, counting down.
TTTACTTCAAGTGTTGAAGTTGTGCATAGCCCTATAAGATTAATTTATTGCTAGATATTTGAACAATAGTTACAGTCCTCATTTCAAAATATATTTCTGAATGACTACTGGAATACAAACAGCTTTGTAACCACTCTGCTCTGCCTACATTATGATCATCATCATCATCTGTTCATATATAAAGGCAATATACAAAACCAAAGTAGAATTAGTTGATCTAAATGGGATTAAGACAAGCATTGAGCTCTCAAAAATATTGTAAATAACGTAATTCATATATACCTATATCAATATCCACGTAACTTTAACAAAACTAGTTAGACTACAGTACTGACCTATCACACACAGCAACGGTAAGGCAGGGAGAAAGACCATTACCAGCCTGCTGCATTTGGATGGAGTTGCTATTTTTTATAACTAGTAGCAGTGGTTTTTGAAATTAGTATTATTATTAAGCCACAAATCATCAAGGCAATACACAGAAGTGAAACACTGCACATTTTAGCTAACACACTGATTGCATTACTTGGGCAACAGAGATTCCCATTCACCACACAAAACCCTTCCTAACTCTCCGATGAGAGCTCCAAGCTGCACTGCACTTTTGCCATCAGTTAAGATAAATGGACAGCAGTTGAGATGAGTCTAATATCCCAAGTCAGAACTGTAAGTAYACGTTTAAACCATAGAGAAGTAAATGCTTTAGTTGAATCTATTCACTCCATCTCCTGCTTTTGGAAGTGACAGCTATTTCAGCAATCCCTTCTTTCTTTTTGGCTTCTTCAGCACATTAAAAGAACAACATAAAAGCAACAAAATTGCTGAGAGTGACTAAACCCAATGCTGCTGTGCTCGTGGRTAAAGAACAGTCTTGATGAGCCAAGCTATCAGTCTAAAAAGAAATTAAAAATCAATTTATTAAACAATCACTTCTGCCTTTAAAGGTCATCATTACTACATCACAGTGAGCAAGGTCTCYTGCAGTTGAATCAGTAAAGTAAAAATTGTCATAATGGCTAGATAAACTTAGCAGAAACAAAATATAAAGTTTCCAGCAAGAATATTTAAATAAGCAAACACCAACAAAATAGATTGCAAGAATCTCCAAATAAAGAATGCCTCCCTGCTAAGTTGACAAAGAAGCAGAAACATTTACCTATATAATTAAAAAAGCTTTACTACACAAAGAATACACAACACAAAAAAGTAAATTAAGGTCTGAACATGCAGAATAGTGGGATCAGAATTAAGTGGCAATAAAAACAAAGCCTAATAATGTTACAGAATATCACTTTACACTCAAAAAATACCAGAGCCTATTTACTAGAGGAGGCACAAGCTTCCTCTCCGTCAGCACAGTTCCAAGGCATTGTAATGTGCAAACCTGAAAGCTGCTGCAGGCTCCCCGGCCACTTCCCCCAGACACCTGCTGAAGGGCCTACCTGCACCTGTACTGATAGTTGGATTCCTAGTTCACTCAAAATTATTTTCAATGTTTAAATAATGGGGACCCTGTTTATTTCTGTTAGTCCTGGAGAAAAAATAGCAGCCCAGTAAAATTCCTTAATTGCAGTCCTCCTCTCTTTGGAAACTGGAATTATATTACAAACTCCATGCCCACAGGTTATCATGCATCTGTTATGAACAATGTTCATAATTTCCCTTAAGAGGAAAACGTTAGTCAACAGAACAGAGATTGTCTGTCATTAAATCAAAGTAGCAGGTCAAGGACTCCCCGCTTGCAGTAGGCTGATGACAATTACTTCTAATCCACAACAATCCTGCTGAATTTGTGAACTTTAACGGGAYCTGTGTACAAGAAATCTGATTAAATTTCCCTTGAAATCAACAGAAATCCCCCTAATAACTTTAAAATGAGATCTAATCCAAGAAAAAAAAAAACAAATGCAAGAAATTAAATATCAGAACAACTCGTTAACATTTCTGAATCAGATTCCCCATTGCAATGCTTCAATATTCAGTGCAAATAGTTTTCTCTTTGGAAGCAACAGACCATCTGTCCTTGGCTGATAGGGACTACCTAAAAACACAAGTTCTGAATGATAAATCACACTTGCCTTTATTCAGGACAAGCTTTTTCACAGCTGGCTTATAAGGTGCTGGGATGAAAGCTGAGAGCTCCTGTCTACAAATTCTTTTCTAAAGTAGAGCTGACATTAAAAGACACAGATGAATTCTTTCTACAAATGTAACTCAAATAGGTTTATATCCAGAGAATGAATACTTAACATTTTTGCTAAACTAATGCAGTCAGAGGAACATTCATCATAATCAGCACACCCGAGATAAACCAAAATTGATATTTTTGAGGAGTAAGGAGCACAGCTGGTAGTCACGGGGRAGTGGTAAGACAACCTATCAGTTCACAGATCAGGGTACCATGAGCAGGTACAAGGGAACTCCAAGGGTTTTGCTCCTTGAAGGAGCATTGACTGGATTTTTAGTGGTGCTCCCAAGAAATCTAACAGATTKGCTGGAAATAATGATGGAAACAAAATACCTTTCTGCAACTGCTTACAAGTATGCCTAAACACTTAGCTTCTGAATAATCTCTTCAAATTCAATGAAACAATCAAACCTTTCAAACCACTGAACACTATTCTTGCACATGAGTACCTTAGAAAGGATGCAAAATACTGCAATGTATACTGTGCATATATGATGTAAATATGGATACAAATATACATTTATTTGCTCTTTATTCTGTTACATTCCTTTGGTACARGCAAGGCAAGTGGCTCAGCATCAGTTTTCATTGCTACCATTTCTGTCAAACATACTGCAACACAGTTGAACAACTGCTGGCAAAGTAAACTGCCGACATGCTTCTTTTAGGAGCTGTTGAGCAGACTGAAGTGGATATCTGGGACAGGCTGGAACATGCATAAAACAGCCTGAATAACTTAGTAAGTTGGTGCAAAAATAGCCCAAAAATTTTCCTGAAAACTAACTGCACTCTACCAAGGGTATGTCGCTGTTGCTGAAATTCTTGTGCAAAAATCACACCAAATCCAGCATAACAGCATTGCATGTGATGTAAAGCTGAAAAATCACTTAGCTGTAAACATCTGATGTTTGTTCAAGCTAATTAATCCTCTAATAGCTGCAATATTTAGATGGGAAGCTCATGAGAATAGATATGTAATTAGTTCTCCAGGATTCCACTTGTGCCAGTTCCTTAATGCTTCTATTTGGTATCCAGTAAAGAGCGTGGAAGGCACCATGTCAGATTACCAAGGAAAGATGAACACAGGATTTTAAAAGGAAGGACTCCCTGTATTACACACAAGGATGTCAACTATAATGTTCAGGAAAACCCAGGAGGAAAACAAGCAATTTGTACACTACTAAAGCATAATGAAGTGATGAGAAAGAGCCAACATAAATTTGCCAAGAACAGACCATGTCAAACCACTCYAATTTTCTTTTTCAATGGGATAAATAGCCTAGTGACTAGGACAGAGCAGAAAGATGACATACCTTAATGATGGCGCAGTCCTTTGCTCTGTCACAGAGGACATTCTCATAAGGAACCAAAGGAATTTTTTTCTACATATATTGACCATAAACAGGATGCACAATCAGCCAGAAAATCTTCATCAGATTTTCTATCTGATCTATTTCTATCATCAACACTGCTATAAATCACACTGGGAAAAAAAAAGAATGTTGCCAAGACATACTCTGAAAAAGGGCATTTAAATTCAAAAACTTAACTAATATTTAAAAAAGGGATGAAATTCAGGTTGGACCGATGCATGACAGGTCCAGAGAACCACTAGCAAATATTTGAATACAAGAAGAGAAACACAGTAAGCAGTAGGTGTTGTATACCACAATATGGGTCAATATTGCAGCTCAGTAAGATTCATTTAAAACAAATGTTAACTCTGAGAGACAAGGAGTACGTGCACGGCAGTGGGGCTAATTATTCCATTCTTTTCCCTGCTGTTGTCTTGCCAGCCACAATTCAGCATTCAGATTTGAACTGCAAACTGTAAAAACTCACTAAGTATCCCAGGAAAAGAGAAGTATACTGGAAAGGATCCTATGAGGGTATTTTCCTGCAATTGCATTGTTTAGAACATACACACAAATCAGAGTGCAGAGGCAATATGATGATAATCCCTCTCTCTCTCATTGAAATCTTTAAAGAATCTTTTCAAAACTGCATGTCAAGAATATTGCCTATCTGCTCTTTGGTGGATTTTAGGTGACAGCTAAGATCTCCTTCAGGCCCCATTTTTCTGATGCTGTTCTTGAAGCATTTCCATCAACAAAAACATTGAATGCATTCATTGGATAAAATAGATGGAAAAGCAGATGTGTTTATATGGCAGACTTATAAATGATAACAAGTAAATGAGGTAGTCCACACAATTCAAAAGTCAAAATGAAAAACCTACTTAATCAGCAAGCATCTAATCTAAAAAATAAACTATAGAACATTCTTCCCAAGGGAGGCATACACCATGAAAAGATAATACTGAAATTAAAAAAAAAAATAGGAAGAGAAGTTCTATAAAGGGAACAATGACTGCTAGTGTCCCTACATGCTACAGCAATCACAGAAATGAAAAACAGGATAAAAGATTTCCACTAGTAATTCAGATTTAGCATCCAGCAATCCAAGGAAGGAAAAAAAAAAAAAGAAAAAGAAAAAGAAAAAAAGATCATCTTATCATCTTAAGAAAAATCAAGAAAACTGTTCCAAAGCACCCATTCCGGCTCCAGCCTCCAAGGATGGAATTGAATCAGGCTTGTAAATACAGAATAATAATCAGACTTTCAGGAGCTCATATGCCTGAGTTAATTATCTATAAGAATACCATCCTCCTCATCATAGAGCTATGATTAATTATGAATAAGCTTTGTGAAACTTTTTTGTTCGTTTGCTATGAAGTCTCCCCTCAGTTCAGTGAAAGCTAGGAGGCACTTCAAGTCATTTGTACAAACTACACATTCAGTTCTACTGTAAATCTGCAGGGAAAATAAAAAAAAAAAAAAGAGTTCTCCCATATGCATCCACAACAGAGAGACGGAAGGTCACACACAAAAAGGACAGCATTGTTCTGGTTTTCTTTGGGGGTTTTGTACTAATAAATTAGCCAAATAGGTCACAGGAYTGAATGTCAGGGGAACTGGATTCTTTATTTGGCTATGCATCAGCTCAGAAAGGCATCACATAAAATTCACTAAGCAGATAGTCCAAGTTCCTTACTTGGAAAATAAAGTAGTATATTTTTGGAGCCTTTCATGGTCTGTGAAGGAAAGGTCCTAAATTATTGTTATCCTGAAAGGCAAGGGATATAATAAATACTAGAGCACTGCTGAGTAACTTTGTGTCATGTTTTAAATACTGCATACATCATTCTGGATGTAAGGCAGTTGTCATCTGGGTTCTACAGAGCAAAAACCTAAGAACTACAACACAACCAGAACATTACACAGCTCTTGGATCAGACTTTCCTTGTATCCAGCTCAGCCGCTTCCCTGACAGAGCAAATCTGTATCCATCCAAGTGAGAATCACACTGCAGGTTTCTGACAGGGGAGAACATGACAGGCAGCTCCAGTGACTCACCCTTCTTTTTACCTATATTGCATTCTATGGCGCCGAGACCCCATTTCAGCTGATGCAATTTTTACTGGAACTAACATACTTAATCCAGCCGAGAATCTCACACACTGTCATCTTCTTAGATCTGCAGATTGAAAGTAAAATGYCCTTTCTAATGGTGGCTTTGTAGTCGACTATATTACAGTTTGCCTTAAAATATACTTTAGTCCTTGACAGATTCTGGGCCAGAGCAGCCAGAAGTGCTACGTCGTGTACCTGGTGCACCCGCTTCTCTATAGCGCCTGAGGCATTAATAAATCTGTTACTTGGYGCATTTTTGCTGGGCAACTCATGTGGCCACCAATACCAGTTGATAAAAAATAGACGAAGGTCAAATATCAAGGTTGCTTTTTGAAGCGGTATAACCGGATCGCACATTACTGCCATGAACCTCACACTAAAATACCGAGTGCAATCCAAAAAAAGGATTATGAAAATATATGCCTAAARTAATCAGGCATCTTGGACATCTTTTCCTCCTCACAGCTAGGGAGGAGTAAAAATGAGAGGTTTTTCCAAGAAATGCATGCTGCCAATTTTCCAAACTGCAAACTAGGACAGGTGGAGATATTTCCATGGTGAGAAAGGCTCTACAACTATCAGTATCAAATCCTAAACTACCCTGTCTGTCACTCCCAGGGATCCCTTATACGATGTAGTTCTTTTGGCCTGCAGATTGCGCTCAACACACCATCAGTTCCCAAAGCTTTGCCCACAACCTTCCATCCAGTCTAACAAGAGGTAGCTAACAGGGTTACCCAGCATTGGCCTCCAAGCRCTAGAGGCACAGTACAATCCTTGCTGTTCAAAAAAAACGCCAAAGTACAGTGTGGGATACTAAAACTCTCCATCAAATAAACAGATATGGGCAGTAGCTAAGAAAGACCCCTCCACATTCACCCCTGAAGTGAAGTGTRTGCTTCTCTGGGCACACAACTGTGCCACAGCACTTGGTAGTCAACAACAACCCCATCACTGCTGTCAGTGTTTGCTCTGTGCTAATGYAGGTACTTACCCACAGGGAAAGGAAACAAGTTCACTAACATCTTCCAAGCTACCTTGACCATCAGTGGTCAGGTAGAACCGCTGTTAGGCTCTGGTATCGGTTTCACTTGCAGGTAAAACAGTTCGAAGATTTGGCAGTCAAAGGGGATGATAAGCACCATCTAAGCTGACTTCCCATATAATATGGAACAAAATTTTCCCAACTAATTTCCCAGGGAAGCCTATAAAACTTTCAAACACACGAGAAAAGAGCGCCATGCAGACCCCAACTAACACAGCCCCAGCTCTTGTTTCCTATTACTATTTTGAAATCTACTGCTATTACTTCTACTGCTCTAGGGACCTTTTGAAATAGGAAAGAAGTTTCACGACGCCAAACGGGAACATTAGTTCATGTTAGCAGCACATTAGTAGTTGTCTTTTTTCCATCTGTTCCCACTGGTCCGCTCCATTCTAATGATTTCATGCAGAAACAAAAATATAAAAGCAAGGAATGCTTCAACCTGGCATTATATAACAAGGGAATGCAAAAATAAAGATGCAAAATAAACTCAAGCAAGTGCTCAAAACAGAAGGACAAGACCAATTAAACACATCTCTTGGTCTTTCAGGGCAAAGTGCCTTAGGATAGGCCTTTTCTCATCTCCCTTATCCTGATAATTTAACATATAGGTTAATTGTTCTCTCTTCTGTACATTATTCACAGCCATAAGGTAAAAATCTGATGGGAGCTTTCAGTTGAAATATTCCCAGTATATTTTCTATAGGGTGAGATGGAATAACAACTAAGTTGTTTAGATTTTTATCTTGTTTGTCTSGTTATTTATTCATTTAAGTTAATTTTCCATAGACTGGCCTTTTGCAACTACTAGGAAAACTATATGACACTGAGAAAAACAAGAGCAGTGATTCACTGTAGAAGCAGAGTTCACAGCCTGCTGGCCCTCAGCCCTGGCTTCAAAACATAGGTGCTTATTTTCTAAGATTGTTATACCATAATGGCAGTATTTTATGGACATATTTACAGAGAATCTCAAATTTAAAGCACATGTCCAGCTCCTCATGGCTACACGTGTGCAGTTCTCATCTGCATTTCCAAGATATTCTCTTCTGCTTCACTTCAGTCTAAACAAACACTCCCCATCCTCTTTTTTTCCAGTATTCCTGCACCCTCTTTCATATGGCCGTTTTTCTTGGAATAAAGCAAACCTCTCAAATCTCTTCACCTCCTTCCACACACTATCACATTCAAGCACCTTTTACAGAAACTCACATGTTGTGACTGCATAAACTATTTTGATATCAAAGTTTGGAAAGTTTGGAATTGCCTGTAAGCAAAGAAATTGCTTAAGACTCATGGGGGAAATTGGTGCTTTCCAGGCTGGGTTTTTGCAGTTGAGCTGCTGTTTTGTTTTGTTTCAGAACGGTTATTTCTTCCACAACTTCCRTTTTGGTCACATGAGGTCACAGTTTGAGAATTCATTCTCTTCTAAGGATCCTCATTCTATTTTTGGGACACACATTGCAAGGTAACAGAAAATACAGGACTGTGGCAACCAATAATAGGTAAAAGCATCAGCWCATACATTGATTGAGCTCATTGAAMAGTCAAGGTATAAAAAATTACTGGAATGTGAATAAAGCAAAAGACACCCTCTCCCGTCCCCCTCCAAAACAAGTACATTGCCTTCTAACTCAATTTTTAAAACAGAGAATGTTTAGAGGCAGACAAAGGGTGATTCATTTTGAATGCAAATATAAAGTGATTTACCAGTGATTACACTTTTTTTTTTTAAGAGGAATTTAATCTTCCATCATGATCTGAGAATAAATATTTGGACTAAGAAAGATGATTGAAAATGGAGACAGTGTCCACTGAAAATTTGGCTCAAAACTTGCAAACACTGAGACTGTGCCAAGCCATATCACCAAGGAAATCCCCAGCAAAGAGGCTATTTTCTGAAGAGTGTACAGCAGCTCTGCAGCCAGAATTTCCCCTTCTGACTTACAAATGGAAATCCTTTTAAACACACAAAAAAGCAGYAGACCTGGTACAAATAAGTAAACCCCCATATTCGATATCAAAAAGAATTGTGTACACTGAAACAGTAAGACACAGCACAGCCTTGCCAATTAAATCACCATTTCCACTGTACTGAAAGCACAGAAAATCTGATATTTATTAGGATATGGATGAAGATGAAACTATAATTAATATATACATATATATATATATATTCCTCTTCTGCAAGGATCCATTAAAAAAAAGACAGTACTACTGCAACCAAGCAAATGCCAGCCCAGAAACAAAGAGGGGACACGGACCACACTTACCTAACACCCCACACCTCACAAGTTTATCTACAGCAGACTCAGAAAATGGACTTGATCTCTACTGATGTCTTAAGACACTTCCAAGATTATATTGTTTTATTGCTTAACATAGCTGTGCTTTTATCCTATTGTTAATACCAGTATATATCTAAACTACCCTCACGTAYATATGCATTACTGCATGTTCTGCAATTATTATGGGGTCAGCAAACACTAGTTTTCTCTGTAAAGGACCACGGAACTGCTGTGGTCTCCCCTACCAGTGGGGAACTAAGGCCTGTGTCTGTCTTAGTGTCTTTCTGAGAAGCACTCTCATTCTAATRAAGGCAATTTACGCCAACTCTTTCCTGCAAAAAACACCATTAATATTACATGAAAAAAAAAAAAATCAATGAATTTGTTTGGCTTTTGAATGAAACAGAGCTACAGATTAAGCTGAAGGTTAAAATACCACCTCCTGTGTYGTCTTTGCTGCATGGCACCTCCAGCAAAGACTTGCAAAGCCTCCCGGTTTCCGGAGCAGGGTCACTTCAGAGTGCAAACCCAGAGGGACCAAGGTAACCCCTCCTGCTTGTGCGCGGACGAAGGCGACACTTTGTCCCGTGCTTAAAGCTCCGATTCTCGCAGGTAGYTCCACGGGCTCTGTGTCCCTCTCCGGCCTCTGGCCCCGGCGCCGTGCCAAGGCTGCTGCCCAGCTTCCAAGCGGTGCCGCCCAGGGCGCTGAGCAGCACCAGCTAAAGCAGCACAGGAACCCCGTTCCGGCCCGGATTCCCGCTGTGCTCCACACAGCTGCCCTGTTCCCTGCCTCGGGTGGGCGTTTGCCTGCAAGCCACGGCAAAACTGAGCTCCCTTTTAAAGGAAAGCCCTTAGAGGGTGTTATCACAGTCTGTATATTTTCCTGATCCATTCATAGGTTTATTCTGTTTTTGATATTGCTTAACTGGAAAACTTGGTTTCCATCCTGTTGCCATTATTATCAAAAATAAAGAAGTGACTTTCAAATACAGACTGTGGTTTCGAGCACAAAATTTGTTTCCCAGCAAGACATATAACAAGTTGTATTGGGCAATCAAAGATCAGCCTTGGAAAGTCACAAAGCAGACATCATGCAATGGTATTCTGCTTTTTTAAGCTACTTCCCTCTTCCTGCTTTAAGCAAAACTGAAAGTGAACATGATTTTAATCTCAATATATGTGAAATAGAAACAATGCAAAGGAAGTTAAACATTTAAACATTCCCCCAAAATCTTCACTACTAAATGAATGATTTAAAATAAAACTAAAATAAAAAATAAAATAAAAATAATGAATGATTAAAATAAAATCTCATAACATCTCCATGTTCTAAGACAGTACTTATCAGATCAGGATCTGCTAGCAAAGTTGTATGTAGCACCTCATTGTGTCTGTAATAGTCATTGAAGAAGTGTCTCCAGTATCTAGAAAACACCACAGATTAGACTAACTGAAAACCACACCATGACAACTWCCTACCTGCCAACCAAGGTATCTTTCGCTATCCAACTGCTCACAATCCTCAACTTGTTGGAATTACAAACTGTTAAACTATAGATTTTCCCTCCTCGTTTCCTAGAAYTTGTGCTTCTTTTTGCTAACAGCAGAATCAATGACACTAGTCAATAAATTGCAAGTAGCCAACCAGCACTGGTCAAGGAGACACAGACACACATGCACAAAAAAGTCATTTTCATACGTTGAAGTGACCTAGACGTTGCTTAAAAATAAAATTCCGTCAAAACTAAACATCAATAGTCAGAAACATAATCTATTACCAACCACCCAAATCAAACCTTCACATATGTCAAAAATAGAGGGAGGGGAAAAAAAAAAGTGTCTCCTTCCAAAGTCAGCCACTTCCAACCAAAAAATACAGCTTTCTGTGTTCACAGATAGAAATATTAATGACAACCTATCTAGATAAGCCGTATCTTTTATTCTACAGCACTCTAATAGCTTCTCAGGAACTGTAGCACTTCTAATTTTAAACCTGCAGCATGTATGGGTCTTTGATAATAGTAAAAATCATAACCACTCGCTCTCAACAGTAAACAGTATTTGTGCATTTTAAAACTATAGCTGTGATATTAATTTTTATGCTATCATAAATATGCCAACATGGAATATGGCTCAACAGAGATATCACTACTGTAATTATTTTCCAATCCCAAGTGCCATCTTGGGCTCCGTGTGGAAATACTCCCCGAACCCAGCGGTGTGTGCTGGTTGGCTCTCTTGGCTTTTCCGATAAGTCACTACAACAAAGTAGCTGGATGGGGTGTGAGGAAATAAAATAAAATAATAATAATAATAATAATAAAAAGGATCTTTTAGTGCCACAGTAGTTTCCCCACTTCTCCAAAAGCTGAAGTACTGGTTTTGTACTTGTTGTAGGTTCCACTACATAAAATTGTGAGAGCCAAGGGGATTTCCACCTTATATGAACAGTGGTTCCTTTCATCATCTGTGCTAAGAGGAAATCGTTCTCCTTCCAGAAAGGAGAAGTTGGCAGTAAATTGCAAACACGCAGCCAGCCTAGCCAGCGTAGCCCGGTACGGGCACAGGCAGCTCAGCTGAAACCGAGCCCATTCAGCGCTCACAAGTGTGACACGTGGCCACGAGCAGCAGCAGGAGAAACGAGAGCATCACGTGCGTGTCCCAAGCACCACAGCCAGTGCGTAAGGCAGCAACCATGACAGCTCGCACCCTGCCAGGGCTGGGGGGCAAGGCAAACTTGACTAACTGCACAGTAACTGCACGTGCACCTCAGGCTACAGCATCAGGAGACTTTCCCTGATTCTCGGGTGAAAGGCCAGACATGCGACCCCACAGACTTTGTCATCCTTATGAGTAAATAAAGTGAGAAGAAACACCCTATATCAAGAAGTCGGCACATCTGCCATTAAAGCACTTCATGTTTTAAGAAGAGAAATTGGTATATATCTTTACAAAGAATGTGCATAAACTCAACTGGCTTCTAGGTAACCATATTCACTAAAAATGTAATCTAAATACAAATGTATGATACTACTGCACTATGTTCTAATGGCTTTTGGAACTAGGAGGTTCAACAACCATCAACAGAAAACAAAATCCACTGCTCACACTGAATCACTTTTGAAAATTCAGGCTCCAAGTCGCAAGCGTGTGAAAATTTAGTCCTCAATATCTTATTGCTAGGAGGTCACTGTCACTATCAGAAGTCACTGCGCATGATTCCAGCTAGTTTAAAAAAATTATAGAATGCTTATACATTTTTTTATTATACTATTTTTCAAGAACAAATGTTATTCTTAGTCTGGTTTCCAAGAGAAATGAAAGTGGTCTCAGGGCTAAAATAAATAAATAAATACACAAACATATTTCACCGGCAAAACACATGTAATTCATGAAAAGCAGCTTTTACAGAGTGATAATCCAAGCAAAATAATTTAGTATTTTCATCCCACAAACAAAAGCGCCGAACAGTTGCACTGGCACCTGATGGTTTATAGGAGAACCACCAGGAAGGAATAGTTGTATCACAACAACAGAGACATCAAAGGCACAACAGGACCTTCTGAAAACAGTCCTTAACCTTTTCAGTGTCTGCAGCTACAGTCGAAGAGGTTTGGGCCCTCTGAAGTTACAGCTCTAGAAATCTAGTACATATTAGTTATTAGAACCAGCAAAGGACACATCTAAAAAAAAAAAGTACTCCCAATAAAAAGCAAACAAATTACATATTACTTTGCACAGAAGTAAATCGAGGATTATTTTTATTCTGTTTTGGCAGGTCTTACTTTAAGAAAAACTTTTTTATCTCATAGTTTAGAGAAAAATAAAATAAAATGCCTTGAAAGTTTACATGCCTTGTGTTTATAACCTCTGTGTCCACAAACTCAGATATATTAATAAGAACATAAAGTTCGGCTTAGTCATGTAGCAACATTGATTTTCCAGTAAGAACAAAACCCAAATGCTACTGAAAACATGTTTGTGTTCAGAGAGCTTGTTTCAAGATCGGTCTGTGGGGAATTATTATTACTAAAATCAGCTCAAACTTAGGTTATTACTAGTTTTCAGAASTTGGATTCTGTTCAGCCCATTTTATCTCAGGTGCCAACAGAATGGTTGCCAGGCTTTTTATTTTTATGTCACATTTTAACAATCAGTTTAGTCAACACTGAGTATATATTGTTAATGATTTACTCATCATTCTGACAAGATATGACTGTGCTGTTCCTTTCTTTATCTTGACATAGTAATTCACAAGCAAAAAAAAAAAAAAATTCTTCTACCATCACAATTCCCAAATAAATTCCAAATGCTTTTGTGAAATACTCTTTAGCATGCCATTTTTACAGCAGTTAATTCTGCAATGTAAACATTATTGATACCATACTTGATGTTGCTTCTTAAGGACTTTCCAGTGTATTATAATCAAAGTTACCTCCAGGACAACTGTCAGTGCCCTTTTTGGTTTGCATTTTCTTTTAACCCTTCCAACTCTTTTCCTACTCCTCTTCTCCTGGCATCTGGCATTCAAAATTCTGCCTTTCTTCCTCTCTGGTACCCCAGAATTTGTGCTACTTGCTGCTCCTTACGACCTTTGCCTTTCTAAAACTATCCATGTCAAATTTTATTCTGATAGCATCATGAATTTTCAGTGGAAATAACCATATGTTCTGAATAGTAATTCATTGCACCCCTCCTTTTAAGGGGAAGGAGGCAAGACCCATGACAAAAATCAGAGAGTGAAATAGCTGGAAGTCCACCCGCTGCGAAAGGCTGGATGGCAGAACCACTGTGCAATGCTGCTGTAAAGAAATGCAAAGTAAGTATTACTCTACATTTTATGCTTCTTACGCAAAACTCCCTTTTTCTGTTTGAAAGAACTGAAAATCTAATTTACAGTTAGAGATTTGTTTTGCTCAGGAATCTACAGGCAGTCTTACAGTTGACTAGAAATTGGCCCAGCCATTAAAGGGCTCAGTATGCTGGTGCAGAAAGAATCTCGGCTCATTTGAAGCCCAGCTGTGGATATGGACTCGCAGGCAAAAGACACAGAACAGGGCAAAGTCCACTGGAAAAGCCCACGTTGCTGGTGGCTGCTTTCAACATGYCCCGCTGCCCAACCTGCACCTCTCCTTCCATCGCCCAGACAAACCCCTGGGTAAGGGATCACATCACATCAGTAGGTGCTGCCTGGCATCCACTTCAACAGCCACTTCCCAAACCTCATCTAAACACGTTACTTGTAAAAGACACATCCTTCCTACCCATTCCATTTGTTCACCTTAAACGCCATGCCCCACAGATCAGAAGAAACGTAGTCAACCAACCTCTTCCACACGTATTCTGCGAGCACGTAGCCGTGCCCCTATCTCRTTACCTTCCCTCTCTAACCTGCTCTCCGTGTTGCTGGTGTTTCCACAGGGGGACGTGAAGCCCCTCCTGCAAACACCTTTGTGCCCCCTTCCTCATTTCCATTAGCAATTGCACAGGTTTCCTAATCGCCTTATTTCTGCATCCTTATTTCAATTTATGTACCCTTATTTAAATAAAGAACAATACCTCTCCTTCCCCCTCTTCCCAGCTGTGACAAATGCCCTCCTCATTATCTCCTAAYTGACATCATCTACATAGAAAATGCCTTTTTCTATTTTCCAATTTGTCCCTGTGTGGGATATTTTACATTGTGGATACATGGGGAYAGAGAAAAGACACATTCTATACTGTTACTTTAGGGGAAAAAGAAATATATATATAATATATATATCATCACTGGAGACACCCATTCAGGTTTCCAGCCTGATTCCATCCAGCACTTTTCTAGTTGGTTTAAAAGAGCTTTGATGGAGTGCTTGGTTATACAGTGCATATTACTTGGATAAAACAAAGCATAAAGAATCTTTGATTGGAAATTTTAAAGTCCATAAAGTTTAATTCTAGAGTGCTCCTATCTCTTAATTTTCTATAGAAAATATTAAAAATAATCCCAGCCACATTTATAGCAATTTGATATTTTAGCCAAAYAGATGACCAAAGCTAAAAATTTGAAAAACCATATCAAAAACCGAATTTCAGAGAAATTATAACAGCACTGATACAAGAAGTTGATTACAGCCACCTGCCCAGTAGCTACTTCCTTTCCTGCACAGCACCTGCGTACCAGCCTAAGCGGCATGTTGATCCCTATAATCCTACAGAGCCAACAGCAAAACAACTTCAGTTTCGCTCTAACTCAACAAACACGGCGGCAGAGTGGAAGTTCCCAGTCATCACCCGAAGCTCAGCACATGACTCCTACGCAGTGGAAGAGYGAGGCTGTCAGAATTTCCTCCGGGCACAACCCCCGTAGCACTTTCGGTTTTTGGGGCTATAATTGCACGGGAAAAGGCCGGGCTCGCCACGGAAGCCGGCACCCCTGGCCTCGGCACAGCCGTGCGAGGCTGGTGGCCGTCGTGAGGCACGTCCTTGAGGGCAGCACGGAGCGGGGCCCGCGCCCGGCCGCGAGGTGCTCGAGAGCCGGGTGAGTCTGCGCTCGGCGCGAGCTCCGCTCAGGGCTGCCGGGCCCGGGGAGCCAAACGCGCCAGCCTGGGGAAACCGCCGGGAAAACAACGTTATGGTTGTGGTGCAGCCCGGCAATCCACGGGCTGCTGTGTGTGGGGTATGTATTAGATAACACAGAATGAACTGATTCCGTGCAGGTTGGCTGCTTTATGCAGTGCCCTTGCAGAGGAGCAGAAACAGAGGCTGGTACTTYGTGCTCTTGTGGGACATGGGTGGTTTTTTGCTTTTGAAGGCAGTGTAGATTACTGCAAAAGACGGGAACGCTGATTTGAAAGAATATTCACCACGTGAGATGAGTTCAGGACAGACAGCTTGGAAGTGATGCAGCCCATCGAGAGACCCTGAGCTCGGCTGAAACTCAGCTCAGATTTCTGAATCTACCTTTTGGGATCAGCTCATCCCAAACTCAGGCGGCAGCCCCCAAAAGGTCAACAATCAAGTTTCAGATAGCTGAGCCAAATTTGGGTATTCCGGTTTCAGATTTCATCCTGTCTCCCTCCCTCTTTCTGTTTTTCCTCCTTCTCAGATTAATTGAACAGTCAGAGAACAGTAACAACACTGGATTTAATCGCACTAAAATATCTTCTTTTGCTAGGCTAGTTTAAACAACAGTTTAAAGATTTTTTACTGTAAAATCAAAAAAAAAGAAAAACAAGTTTTGAAACATTATAAATAAAAACAGCTAAAAAGTGAGACCTCTTATTTTCAAGCATGAGTTTCCGGGACAATTTCAGTATAACTTCTGCTAGATCAAATATGTTATCATACCGAGAAATTACTGTTTCTGCTGCAGTAAGTAAGATCCAAACCCACCCTGAGTTTTTCTGGTTGGTGAATTTAAGCATTAAGTGGATTGGTAGGGCCCTGGTGTACATAACCTATGCAATCTCTTGAGAAATGTATTTCAAATTAACTAATAAGATACTGTACTGCTTACAGCTTATTAGAGAGAAACAGTGAGCAGCAACAGCATACAGCTACCAACCCTTGCATTTAAGGGCTGAATTTTGCTGGCATGTCCATAATTCTTAGTGCATTGATTATGCAAAGGAGCAGGTGAGAAGAGGGCTTAGTTTCATATTAAGGAGAGTAAAAAGGCTCTGTAGCCATGTAATTGCAGGATTAAGAAAAAGTACACAACAGCTTTGCTCTACTGTTTACGTATAAAGAAAATTTGTGGAAGTCCTCATACAGAAAACTGGAACAACTTAAACTGAGAAACAGCTTAACCAAGATTAAGGACAGAATATATATTATATATATACATATTTCACTTTAAAATACAATATGCAGAGAAGAAGCTGGCAAATTTTCACAAGATACGTTATTAAAGGTTATTTCCCCATGGAAAAAGATACGACAGCTTCTTAACTAACACAATATCCAAACTATAGTCTACAAGTCCAAGGGATATTTTGACAACTATTCCCATTCTTCCTGAGGTGGATGGTCAAGGTAGAAGGACAGAGTGAGCACATGCCTTGAGAAGAAGCTGGTGCAGATAGTAGCACTATACATGGAGAACACTTACAAACAGGGGAATTTTAAGGGCAATAGACAAAGTAAGTCAAATCTCAAAGTTTTCCAATGAACCTAGCGGATGGAGAAGTTAACATGATTAGAGCTTAAGGATATCAGTAGTCAGATTTGATCACAGTGGATATAATCCTGAGCACAGAGAACAAGGTTATCAGAAAAAAAACAATCTTTAGCAGAGCTGTCACCTCAAAACCAGAAGAGCACAAACCTTAGGCACTGTGTGCCACAGAGCAACAGGGAAGTTAAGACTGGCCCACTGGTAAGGAGAAGAAACCAGGCGGCAGGACTACAAGACAAGATATCGAACACAAAAGCAAAAGTCACTCACTTTCATCTCAGAAATGTCACATACTTTTAGAATACGTGAACTAGTTGTATAATATCACCGCAAAAAAAGGAGCRATTCAGGAAAAAAGAAAGCTATTAGAGATAATCAAAGTAAAAGCGTTTTGCTTGAAATAAATATAAAGCCAGGGACTGCTGCTTCCTAACTGGTGAAAGCAATTTCAGAACCTTCCCACTGAAACAGGAAAGAAAAAAATCTTTCTAAATACATGTGACATGTTAGAAGAGCTAAWAAATGCATAAACGGTTTATTTAAAAGTGGCAGTTATTAAAAAGACAGTTTCTAGCTTGAAGTGTAGGGAAGGACCCCTAGTTTGGGCCTCTAGCTCTGATCGTAATGGAGTGGGATTAGCCTTTGTCACACAGGCAGCCCTGCACAAGCCCTTGCACAACTTCACTCCCTCCTCAAGGATACACAGATCAACATCGTTGTCACATCCCATTAGGAACAGAGCTGGTAAAATACASTGGGATTCCAAGGTGACATCGCTTCTGTCGTTACGTTTGCCACAGTATTGATTAGATTAGATCTGAAGCCCATCTTTGGCCTGCTGCTGACCCATCACCCCCTCCTGGGAAATCCTATGGAGTGGGAAGCAAAATTGGAAGTGACTAAAACAATGGAGATGTTCAAAGATAGTTACGGCTCGTGGGACTGATGCAGATGTGACATGCTGGTTTTCACTAGCTCTGCATCCTAATCCATTAACCCAAAACTTGACAACTAAATATTGAATTATGTTCTTCACAGCAGTTAGCTTTTGGGAACTTAATAGTGGGAAAATGCAACACTGAATATTTTTATTTCATTCACTACAGTATTTTAAGAATAAAAACAATAGCTTGGTTAAAGTGCTGCCTGGCTCATTTCACCCACCCACTTATTTATAAAGGGCAAAAAGCAGGTAGGGTTCAATCCCTGTGRAGCCTCCCATCACCTGCCTTCTCAAAAGGGCTTAGCTTTCGACATTACACTGCCTGCAGAGTAGGTGATGATGTCTCACACTGAAGAGCTGTGCAAGTGAGCATGTGGCATTAAAGGCTGCTGATGTAATATGTGCCCTTTCATCGACGGAGCCTCTGTAGGGGACCAGCCTGGCAGCTCTGAAGGCTCCAAGGACTGCTCTGCATCTCTGCATTGCTAAGCTTATGTTTTAGACAAAATGGAGATCGGGGATTTTATTTTATTTTTTCTTTAAGCACAAGATCTTGTTCTCCTATCACACAAGGGCCTCCCCTGTAAATACCCTAAGGAGGCACATCCAAACTACAGGGAGTCTAAGCAGAAAGTTCAGTAAATGTCATTCCTTTTTTCTATGCCTCTCCCTCCCACATATAACACCCACTCCTCCAGCAGCACCAAAACTAAGATCTTGTATTTTCTTCCCTCCAAGTCTCCTCCTCCTCCTCACCCTCACAAAGCTTTGCAAAATAAGATAACTAAACAGTTAGCACCCTAAGTAAAATAAATATTCGCAGTAGGGGTATTGCAGTACATGTCACAACCCATAACAACTGTAACACTCAGTAACACCACCCCTAAATAGATGACACAGAAATAAAATAAATAAAAAACATGTCGAGATAAAAAATATGTGATTTCCCTCCGTATAAGGCTTTATTACCTAAAYGAACCTATGAAAATACACCTTTCAGGCTGCTACTTTGACCTTGCACCTTATTTTCCTTTTTGCAGCTGTTCAGCTAAGATATTTCTTTGGCCCGTGCTTCAGCTGTCACGTATCTTTTCTGGTCATCAGGAAAATCAGTATACTTCTTTTGTATAATCCTAACTCTTAAATAGATACTTTTTGTATATTACCAAAAGATTTGACGTGGCAGAATTTACACTCCACTGAAAAAGACTTAAAAACAGAGGGAAGGCAGAAAAAGAACAATAATCGCTTAAGGATTCAGTTTAATTAAACTTGCTCTAAATATGCTCAAGGATACTTCATTTGAAAGAGCTTCATCTATCCAGAGCTGTAAAGATTACCCTACGCTCCACGAAACTCAATCAATGTATTTTCCTGCTTTGCAGAACTTTGCCTGTGGGTTATTCCTGTGCAGGCTTCAATTAAGATTCAATAACACCTTTTACATCCAAAAACTATGTTTGCACCTTGAGAATATGAAAGAACCAACCTTCTAAGAAACCTCTGGGAATAAGAGATTAACTTTTTTAGGCTTTAAGGGCTGAAACCTTTTGAGGAAGATTTCAGCCAGAATTACTTTTTTTTCTTGGTAGGGCCCAAATATAAATAAGCAATGTAACAGGTATGTCTTTTATACATGATATAATACGAAAGGAAATCTTAAGCTCAAATGTGCCCCCATTCAAYATTACCATGCAGAGTTTTTTGGGGTTTTTTTTTTTTTTTTTAAAGAAAAATACTTTAGCTATATGTACTTTAAAGACACAATCACTTGCTTTAACTCAGTATAGATCACACAAATTTAAAATGATTTGTCTGGAAATCTTTTCACATATTCACATGGAAAGTGCCTTTTCTTCCTCTAATAAAGGAKAATGTAGTATACATACACAGAAAAATTAACATTTTTCTACTTCCTCTTGTCCTACTTCCTCATTCCTTCCTCTTCAACCCCACTTTCAGCATTCACTTCTTGTCCATCATACTCTCTCAGCTCCCTCATTTCTCCTGTTGCTCCCCCAAGCTTTTACCTGCTTTCTGCCCTGTCCCTTCTCCGTGCCAGCCTGAATAGGCAGCCCAGCTCTCTTTCGGAGCATTCTTCTCCTATCTGTTGCAGGCTTTTCCATTACCACTGATGGCTTTCATTACCAAGAACAGGATTTATTTCCTCTCTCCCATTCCCCATGTCCAGGGTTAAGTGAATATGCATGACAGATTAGTCTTTATAAATCTCTGATTTTTTTTGTTTTCTTTTCTTAAACTCATAGTTTGCAACACAGGAGAAAAAAACAACAAATCAACAAGCAAACAAAAAMACCCTACCACTTGTTGCAGTTGTTCCTGTAGCTCAAGTTATAGACCACAGAACACTCCAGAAATCAGCCTGGCTTTGCTGGTTTAGTTCGGTATTTTCTAAATGTCTCGAAGCGCAGGCACCCTGACTCAGCCGTCTCAGCTGAAATTTGCTATTTGCAAACTTCAGATAAGAGCCAGGAAAAAAAAAAAAAAAAAAAGATGGTAGAGAGGCTGAAAGCAATATCATTCCTCTGGACTAAAGCACTAGCTTGTGTTCGGGTGCACTCCTCTCCCAGGTGACCACATCAGCCTGGTCTATAGCAATCCCATGACTGAGCTCCCTCCTCACCTGCAGAGGAAGAGCTTGAAGGTCAAGTCTGAAGGGTGTTGCAGAACATGTAAGAGGATGTGTACGGCTACCCACTTCTTTGAAATGGCTGATATTTTGGAGGATGAAAGGAGCTTGAATTCTCTAGGGCTCCAGCCTCATAGGCACACACAAAAAAAACCCTTAAATAGAGAAGCAGAAGGAGGGAAAAAGTGCRTATCTCCGTATTTATAAGTTTATATACTTACAGCTCTTGAGGAAGGAAATTAGTTTTGTTTTTATATTAGAAATAGACCTTAAAATGAAACACATAACAATCCACAAGCATTAAACCAATACAATTCAGCCACCTAAAAAGACAAGAAGTTAGGAAAACAGAGGCTACGAGTACTCTGGCCAAAATTTAATATGCTTTTAAGGACTGTACATGTTTATTATCAGCAACAGGCATCCCCTTATATTTTTTTGCTACCAAGCAATAACGGAAATGAACATTACTCATCTTTATGCAAGTAATAGACCATCTCATGACAGAGTAGGTCAACTCTAAAACTGAGTCTTTCAACAGTAGCTGCCAACACTTTAGCCAATTGTTATTTGTAAGAATAAGTTAGAAGAATCACATATCTACAGTAACATTGCTTGTCATATGMTGATGATATTTGCCAAGGTAAGGCTGAAAAATGTGTACTGCTAGCTTAGAAATGCATTTGAAATGAGAAGAGCAAATCTGTCCCACTTGTAGAGAAGAGAGATGGGAGAGGACAGCACAGAAGCCATCACAAGCAGAAAGCAAGTGGCACCCCAGWTGTCCCCTCGTTCTGAATGGGTCTCTTAGAGCCACAGATAGTTTGGACTATGGGAACAACTGGCAGTGGTCTCTGACTTGTGCTGCTGGACATTGACCTGAGTTTCAGGACAAGGGGATGGCAGTGCTGTTACCTTCTGCCACACCTTCTCCATGGACAAAAACTGAAAACAGTGCTCGCATACGCAAGGGAGAAAAGGAACTCCCCCCTCTCTCCATTTTCCATTTCTTAAGGCCTTAAGGACAGGGTGTGCACAGTAAATAAATGGCTTAAATTTAAAGAATGGACTGTAAGCAACTAATGCTTTGCCTTTTGCAAAACACCTGTCAGTGTGACTAACGGTTCAGGAATTACATTAAATAATTGTAATAGCTTTCCCTGTAGACTGATGATACCCAGGAGAAAAAAWTCTCCTCTTTGAAGCAGAACATGAAATTTATTTGCTTATTCTGAAAAAAAAAAGTAAATAATAGCATCTTAATTGAGATAGATCTCTTTACAGAAACAATATCTTTCCATTTTTGATSACAAATTAAATGGCAAAAATAGGAAATAAATAAACAAGACAGGCAGTCTGTGAGACCAAGACATACAGTTTAAAGAACTGCAAAGAGAAGAATTACAGCAATCCAGTTATAAGAAAGAGAGGCTTTATGYACAAAGAAGTTCTCTTTTGTAACAAATAATGGTAAATTGATGAGCATGACATCTGCTCAGCACCTTCCAGGGTCATGACCCAGAACTGCACTGTAAAAACTGCATGTTCTGCTAACAGCTCCTTTCTTAAAAGTTGTTTGTAGGAGGATTTGGAGCTTCAGCTACTGCTGGACAAAGGTAACGTTTCAGAGACTTTGGGTCCTGGAGTTTGCCCTCACTACTTGGTATTTTCTCACCATTTAGAATTAGGCAACAGGCTTTTGGTGACCAAACAACTTTTAAGGACCTAGATCTAACTGGTTACAGAATTCCTGACAGGATAAAGAAAAATCCATAAAACTGAGAATTAAATGCAGAGGATGAGGGATGTAAACTAGCACGCAAATGAACGGTATTTTTTGAGCTCAGAAGCAGCTCTCTGCCTTGCTGGTGGCTTTGTCAGGCTGCCTCTCTTGGCAGGCAGTGCTCCCCATCCTGTTCTCTTGATAACCAGCTTGTATTTCAGCACACRTTCAGGAGCTCTTTTCTGCACCTCACTCACTGATTAACACCCTGACCCTTGACTTGTTAACCTCTGCAGCAACAAAACAGGAGGCAAGTACTTAGAGCACCCAAATTTTATATTGGTTTAAGTAAAGACCAAAGAATTGCTTATATGAATAAACACAGGCCTTTCCTCCATTCCCTTACTTATCTTCTCATCCTATTTAGTAGTAATAAACAGGTAACTGATCCAACACAATTTAAAAGAATTCAACAGATAACATAATTTGCCTACCTGAAAACCCAGAGCAGTGCACGTAGCAGCAGACATGCTTTTAGTCTATTCTAAAAGAATGAGAATAYAGGAGACAGTAAAGTTTAATTCATTTCTAGCTTCCAGTGGGCAGAGCTTTAGAGAATCTGAACATTTCTTCCCTAGAAACCTCAAGTAGGAAAAAGAGTTTTAAATAAACTTCTTTTGTGTGTTGCTGCAGGGAACTACTCACAGCCAAGCAGCCCTTGAAGTGCTCTAGCACTGGGCTGTGTACCCAGGACAGTTACAATGATGGTCACGAGCTTCAGCTGTGCTATTAGCTTTGCTCTTCATGGTGAGCTTAACTAGACAGCTGTGAAAAAAGCAGGTCACTGCATGATARGGTCTTGAAAAAAATCTCCACACTTCCATGGAAGGAAGCCTAAGAAAGACTCTAAAATTGAAGAGTTTATGCTCAGATGAGAACTGAGGTAGGGGATGGAGAGAGATGCCACGGGGCAGAGGGCCCAGGGCACCTGGGCTCTCACTCGAGCCCAGCACTTTACTTACTGCATAGCCCAAACCAGCTACTTCTGTTTCCAGCTGCCTCACCAGCCCCAGAGATGCAAAGCAGAGGTTGTGCACAGCTGACTGTGCAGCTCCTTCCTACCTGGTTTTGCAGCGTCTGGACGAGGGGGCCTCAGGGGACCCTGCAGCACACGCGTGCACACACACACTCAAATCAATTAACAAGGGGTGTGTAATGAGAGCTCACTCAGTGTCTGAGCACCTTCTTTGAGTACAAGGGAATATTAATTCCATTTCAAAGCACTGCTTGTGCCAGGCAGTGAAAGAGGAGGAGAGTTTTATATTATAAAGGCTTTGACTTCCCCATTTTCCAGAGGGCAGACAGCAGCAAGCAGCAGTGCAAGATAACACAGCTGAATCCTGAGCATTGCTGCAGGAGCCTTGGTGGCAGACACTAAACCTCTGTGTTCTGATCCAGTTATTTTCAATCCTCAATTAAGTTTCAGGCTGAAGAGATAACTGGGAAGGCGACAGGAAGGAAATATAGTTGATCATGCCTATAAACTTAGAGTTATAGCTGTAACACCAACTACAAGGGATTCTTTTACATGATTGCTAGGCAGAGAAGGGTCATGCCAGAACTTCACACCCTGTTTTTAAGTGTTCACAATATCAATTTAAATTTGCAATTGATCAGTGCCTACAGCAATTAATGTGACAGAAATGTTGTACTTCAGTTGTGCCTACTCTAGTTGTTCTTTTCTCTTGGCAAAACCCTGGTAGTGTACAGCTTGTTTTGACAAGTTATCTTGTTTTTATCCAAGAATCCTAGGTACTATTCCCTCAAAATTCCAGCTTTAGTTAGTCCCCTATCCTTAAGGTCTACATACAATCAGCATAAAACAACAAATAGAGATGAACCATACAAAATTAAGTATGACTGACATTTTCTCATTGACAGTAACAATCCTTTTAACATTGCGTAGCACAAAATTAATTTTTGGAATCATGGCTAACAGTGGAATTTCATTGCTAATAACACATGGAATGGCTGCATATAGTCATATTTCCTGACATGGTGGAGTATAGGGATTTTATAACATTTTTACGTGACACAGAATGAATGTAAAAAATAGATAATTTAAACGCCAAACTTAGCAGGTTGCATTATTCATTACAAACGTGAAACAGGGCTAAYTTAAGGAGGTTTTCACCAAACCTGTGCAAAGTTTCAGGAGCAAGGGTGATTTTAGCATTTTAGAGGGTAAAGGGGTTTGAAGCAAGAGAGAGACCAGAGCAGCTGTTCTGCGGGAGCTTTGCATTTGACTTTTTGGGACACACTCCAACCCCTATAAACTCAAAACAAAACTCCCGGGGTGTGAACTGAAACAAGAGGTTTGAGTGAAAAGTCTGAGGGTGGAAACCACTGAGCCTGAGAATCAAAACCAGCGTCAGGCTGGCACTGTCCACACGCATAGCAAACACGATGCAAACRGGTGTGCAGTTCTAAACCCAACTAATTTAACCTAAGAGATTTTACTGAAACCAAGGGATCGGGAGACGGGGTGAAGGAGGGAACTAATTTGAAGTGGCATCTCAAAATGAGCAAATAAAGATCAGAAACCCCAGGATCTACTCATGCAAGAGCAGGGAAATTACCTTTGTTTGAATTTTTTTCAAGAGATGAAAGAGATAAAGAAAGAAACAGAATCGTGGCCACAGGGGAAAACTTATGAGAACCAAGTTGTGTGGTTCAGGCTTGTGTGGTTCAGCTTGGGGGAGTGCYGAGAGGTTTCCGAAGGTGGACAGATTCCTTTCTCATTAATGAAGGGGCCCTGACTGCAGATCCACTGAACTCGTGCCGGGTGGAAGCCTATTCAGCTCTCCCCTTTGATTGAGAGCAAGGGCCTGTTATTTATGAGCTATTGGTAGCTTTGCTTTTAATAAGGAGCTGGGGGAAGGGGGGAAGAAAATGGCTGGAGGAGAGGAAGGAAAAGATGGGAAGCAAAACACGCTCATAGCCCAACATGGGACCGCGGGGGATTCGCAGGACGCGCCGCTKGGGAAAAGTTAAAAGATTGCGAGGTAAGCAATGCCTTTCCTGGGCTGATTTTTCTTATTGTTCATGGGTATGTTAATCAAAAAGAAAACTTTCTGCAGCTTCAAGCTGCCCTTATCCTCCCTAATTTCTCACAACCTTATTATTAAATATATTTATTTTGTTTAGCATTTTGTTTTGTTTAGCATGTAASAAAAAACTACTGATTTTCAAATATTCTTTGGCTATATTTGGCTAACACTAAAAAAAAAATAAAATGCATAAACAAAATCCTGACCATCTTTGCCACTGCAATAGGGAACATGCAGCTTGCTGTTATGACTTGTACACAGCCATTAGTTCTCTTCAGACTCTGCGTGGGCTTGAAATGCTCTTTTAGTCCTTTGCAGCTGATAGCTGAGCATAGATTAATGCCAAAAAGGATACGAAAGAAATTCTGTTGGGACATTTCCCATAAATATATAGGTGTGCTCCTTAAAGTAATCAGAAATGCAAGCAGCTTATTTAGTTTTCTCAGTTCTGAGCACTGTCATGCCAGGTAGTTGTTTCTGCTAAAGGATATAATTTTATACTAARAAAAGGAGAAAGAAAACAGAAAACAGGAAGAAGGTCTTATTTATCCTCACATATTGCGCTTTTCCATGATATATACTTGTAGGTGAACAGCAACATAGCAACAGTGCTATGCCTTGAACATATACTTTAAAAGGGACAAAATATTACATCATGCAGTCAAAAATTTTGACATTACATCATGAGAAAAATATTGGTAAGAGTTCTTGTAATGAATCCAAAGTACTAATAAATAAATAAATCGGTCAAATTTATAACTGCATTCTAAAATAAGCAGGTGATTGTTAAGCAAATGACCTGACTGCCCCACAAGTATAAATAACTTTTTGGGGAAAAAAGTAAACAACCCAACATTTAAAAATATTTTTTCCATCAATAACATGAAAGGAATAATTGCAAGACGGAGAGAACTGTGATATATTTATAAACCGAGGGATTAGATTTTCAGTTACAACTGTTCATCTTACTGATATCTATGGATTTCTGAATCCACAGTTCAAACTGTGCTTTGTTAGTTTTTATCTGCTGCCAAGGGGCATGCACCAGCCATTTGCAGTGTGTAATAACTTTGGTTATGATCCCTTAAACTGAGCAGAACTGAATTTGCCAGGAACCTGAATGGGAAACTTTAGTATGACATGAGAGTAATGACTAGAGTTCACAGCAGTGATGTGCAGAGTCCCAGTGCTGCAAAGCTCTTAGGTGTACAGTGTGCTAAAAGTCACTTTGACACAGATAATATATCTAAAGTTAAAGAAAAAACTAGAGGGTTTTTTGTTTGTTTGTGTTGCATTAAATATCAGTGAGACAATTCACATCTGTTTAAAAAAAAAGATGCAGAATCAAACTTAGAGAGTCAAGTACCACAGTATAGAGAAAGGGTTTAACAAAGAAAAATAATAATGAAAAAGATTATACCACTACAGTGCTTATTGATGCTAGAAAAAGTAATATGGCTTATTACAAATTATAAGGTAGACCCTTTTAGTGCTTAATACATTAATCCCAAAAGACAGTTTTGCTTTCAGCATTGCATGTACTGCAGATGGTTATAAGCATGTGCTAGTGAGAGGCTTTGATGACAGCAACTAGGCTGCAGACAGAGAAAAGCACTGTAACATTTTTTGGATTACATGAAGCATGTAAATTAGTCAGGTTCAAGCTGAAGCTATTATGAGACATTTGCAAAATTACCAGAAGGAATCGGGCACATGATGTCCTTGAACCTTTACAGGTTTCCCTGTGTTTGACATAACCAGTTTCCAACCAGCCACAATCCAAAGCTGTTCAAGCAGCAGCCTTCAGCCCAGATCCAAACTTGCCTTCCTCATCCCTTCTCAATCCTCATATGCTCAACATGCCACCTGCCTCTGAGGAGAACTCCTATGTCTTTACCAGCCTCTTGTGGAAAAGGTGCCATTTCAAGCCACAAACACTGTGTACAGCTAAGCAGGAGAGGATACACTGCTTCCTCCCAAGCTGGGGTCAACAAAATTATAGAGCAAATCCCACCACTTGACTAGCAGACAGCTTCCCCTTCCCACTGTAGTCCTCATCCGCTTCAATCACATTTGGGCTGGGGAGAGGGAGAGAGGAGGAAACAGTTATGAGCAGAAGAAAAACCAATAACAGAAGTAGTGATGGTTTCTGGAGGACAGTTCTGCAGCACCAATAGGAAAGGAGTGATTGCATAACATGGAAACTGTTACTGGGGACTTGAGTAAAACATACTCAAGCCATCTAACTTAATTCTGCCGCCTACAATGAGTTTTGTTCCAAGACCCATATATGCAGGACTGACCAAAATAACCTATGAGATCCATTTCTAGGCATGATGATCCCTCTGTTTTTTAAAGAACAGGGAATGTCACAATATCACTAACAAAAAATATTTCCTATTTGAAACACACACACACAGAGCACCAGAACCATCCTGACTGCTGACTTGATGTTCTTTGATGTGTGAACATATAATACAATTGGAGACATTCCAATTTTCTCCAGTTCAAAGTGAGGCCAAAATTAGAAGCAGTTATGAATAATGTATTAGGTTTTGGTAGAAACAGCAATGCTGAATAGAATAAAGATGAAAGTTTAGCTTAGTTGAGAATTTGTGAAACAGGTAAGCATCATTGCTTCCTCAAACAGGCACTTTTGGAGCTGCACATTCTCTGAAGTTCAATTAACAAAACATATGTCAAAATAGAATTTTGTGTCAGGTTATAAATTGCTTTCAAACGCACTTCTGATGTTTTCTGAATAATATTTGATGCCTAAATTATCCATGAAACTTCCTCTAAGTTGTCTCTGAGGCTTTTTAGAAGAAATAAGCAAGTGTCAAAGCCCTCATTGTTTATTGTAGTAGCTTAGAAGTTGGTTTCCAACCAAAAGATGCATATGGGAAGGGTCAGCAGACACCACCATAGAACATTGGGCCGTATCTTCAAAGGGTGGTAGGCAGTCAACTGCCACTAATTTCTGGATGCTTTCCTATTTACTAAAACATCTAGTATTTTATTAGTGAAAAAGACTGGATGTCAGAAGATGATTGTGTTTGCACAGACTGCAGTAACAAGAATATACATACAGCTACTTCTTTGGTTTTTGCACACTCATGGGAAATCAGTTTTCCATTATCTATCTTGTGTCTTCATAGTTCTGTATAACTAGGCAATTTGAGGAAAGCTTTCTGGCTAGGCAGTGACTAACACTTTTTTAGTCACAGTTCCTTACTACCCTACTGGCAGTTTTGACAAGGGTGACTGACAAAAGGCCAGAGATGACTTTTCACCTTTGGTGTGCACATAATTATCCTTATTGATATTTATAGATGTGCTTGTTGAAAGCCTGTGATGACTTCAGTTTAAGTTTACGAGTATTTTGCAAACTGTAAAAATGAACCAACTGTGTAAAAGAATCACCATATTCCCCAGATTGTCAGCAGTGGTACACAAGCCTTTGCCACAACAGCAATTGCATCAGTCAACAAACTCAACTGCAAAGTGAACTGCAAAACAACCATCATAATCTGCTGTATCATACAGCACTATCTCAATGCTAGGCTTTCATTTGCCTTACAAGAGTAACTACCAGTGCAAACCATTAGCTTATAGAAWCCTTTCCATATTTTGTTTTAAAATCACAAATCTATTTCTTAGAACCAAGTGCTTCAGCAGACGTAGTCACTAGAGGAGAGGCACTCACCTCCAGCACAGAGCAGGGCTGCATCAGGTTGTTAGGCAAGGTTCAAGAAGCCGAYATCTGAACGGTGTTACACCCTCAAATTGCTCCTGCGTTGCCCAATCTTGATGCCAGTGAAACACAGCAGACCCTATAAGAAATAGGAAAGYAGGAACAAGGTTAGTTTTTCCCCTTTATCGAGCTTATCTTGCACGAAGTAGAATACGACCAAAAAATTATCCATTATCTGTTTCTCTGCATTGGAGCACAGACTGGTACGCAGTCAACCAAGAATTTTATGTAGAACATTTAATATTGTGTCCATTAACATTCTTRGAATGCGTATAAAATTATTGCAATATAATATCTCTGATAAGGTAAAGAACTTTCTCATTTTTTGCACATTTATAGAACAAATTTATTTTGAATACAGTCAATAATGTGTTTTATATCTCCATGATTAAAAGTAGGATCAACTTTGTTAATGAATTTGAAAGTTATTTTAGTACTTTAACACATTTGCAAGAACTTTGTGTGGACCAAGCTCTATTTTTAATTTAAGGTTTAGGCTGCCTGATATGCCAGCAAAGTCATGAGAAACGAGAAAATCTTTAAAAAAAAAAAAAAAAAAAAAAAAAAAAAAAAAAAAGGGAATTCTACACAANGGAATTCTACACAAGAAAAAAGAAGATTTTTAGGGCAAGTTCTCAAATTTCACTACTGCAAAAAACTTACAGTCATTAAGTGGCTGCATTTGAAGGGAAGGCATCCTGCTATTATTTTCCTGACTCTAGATGCTACAGAAATTAAGAGTACTATCCAATCACAACTTGCTTATAAGTTAGAAACTTAAGGACGTTGGGAATAGATTGTCATGGAAATTTTAAATGACATATAAGTCTGTCAAATTTCTGACATAGATCAGTTTTATACTATTTGAGTCTYGTTCTGGTGAAAAGTATATAAATTGTAATATACCTAAATAAAATGACAAAAACAAGATCCCCAGATGATCTTGAACACCGGAGGCAAAGAAATGTAGGATGAGTTCAGTATTTATTATCCTACTGACATTGAAATAAGCGTACTGCCTCACTGAAAAAAAATGGAAACTACTCCAATTAGCTAATGAAATAATGAAACTGTCATTATTCAATGGTAGAGCCAAAAAGGCTCAGTACATTGTTTCTCATCATCAGTTATTTGATTTGTGACAAAAAAAAAGCTACAGGGAGATATTAAGTCTTATTTATTTGTAGGTCACTTCAAATTTGTAGGTTTATTTCTGCATACAGAAAATGTCAGAAAGGGTTGGGCTGAAGTAGCTGAGTCACGTTGCTCTTCTGACTGATTTATGCCCGGCTGCTTTAGCAAACAGTACACGGAGGAGGTGTTATTTTCACAAATATATAGGTCTCTAAAAGACCMTGTACATAGCAGTATTTTTTAAAACCTGTAGATTAGGCCTCAGCTTTATCCAGGGCAAAATCTGACCATACAGAGTCATCATATTTTAGCATTTTAGCAACAGTTTACAAAGGGACAGTGTAGGGCTGACTCCTAGGATGCACAAATATAGAATATATATATACACACACACACACATATACGTATACTTATATATTTATTTATATCACAATCCTAGCTTCTGCATCGCTTGGCAGCAACTCAGAATGCATTTGTGTTTTCATTGTTTATGGCCAAGTAGTGCAAACGTGTTTCAAATAGTTCAAACTCTGCTGAAACACTCTGTGTCTCACAGTCACACCTACAAGCACATTTCTGCTAAGGTTTGGAGGCCTATATCTAGTTCTTGGTCATCAAAATATTTTCTTTAAAATAAATCTGTGTTGAAGACTTATTATTTTGGTAACAGTTCYAGCAAAAAATAAGTCTTTATTCTTTTAGTACTTCCCCAACTCTTTTACTCAAGATACTACTAAGACTATCAAAMCTCAAACTTCCTACCTTGATTCTATTCCAAATAGAGTCACTGGAATTAAAACAACAGTTGTTAATTATCCTGTGAACTAGGTAAATTTCAGCCCACTCGAACACTTCCCTAATAATTGCTGCAGACCTTCTTGCAGCATGCAGGAACTGAATTACTAGCTAGAATTCAGGTCAGACAGATACATCATGTCCACTAAAAATTTACTTGCAGCAGTACCACTGTGTGAACAAGTAAGTTACTGCAAATAGGCTCAGCAGCCTAGCATTTCTCACAATTAAGTATAAAAGAAAACTCACAAATCCAAAGAGATTGGAGAGGGGGAAAAAAAAAAGAAAAAAAAAGATACAATTGCCCCCCATTTTGACCTTAATAAATCTTACAGAATACCTGTGGGAACGTTAAATGATGCTGTCTTAGCTTCTGCTAAAGCAAACAAAAGGTTGACTAATCAGAATTGCAATTTTGATCCACTAATTGTGATGCCCTGAAGCTTACAACACTAAAAATAAACTTCTTTTTTGTTGAACTGCTTAAAAAGAAAAATAGCAACCCACATGTGCTTACAAAAATACTGTATCAAGAAGATTGACATCAGCWGACATGCAGATTTTCTTCCCCTGGGCACCAAATTGCTGATGTTTGAACATGCTCCCCCCTTGGCATAATTGATTGTCTCTTTCTGCATGGTGGCACAGCCTTGGAATAGCTGGTGTCGCAGCAAGCAACACGACGCCAGTGAAAGACCAACCAGCTGGCATAAGAGCAGGGCTTCATCTTTAAGCTTGAGCCCAATTTAAAATTGATTATCAGTCATTTTAAAAAGTCGGCTTAGAAAGACCCTGATAAAATTAAAAGGGTGCATATTACATTAACCCATCTCTGTTCTTCTGTGTTACAGTCAAAAATCAAACTGAAGCAACCTGCTCCTTAAGAGCAGTTTTTATATACTGCTGTTCCCCTTTCTTGGGAAAGAAGCTRTAAGAAGTAGTGAGCAGACTCCACTGCATCCAGAAAACATACAACACACATTTGAGAGGAACAAATGCAGATCTATAGCGGGAGCAGCTGTTCAGCTGTGCACTGACTGCCTACACTGGCATGTACACATGGCACGCTGTAGCAGCTTAGCATGTCAAGCAGGCTAAGCCAACTAGCTTGCTCCTAAATTTGTTCTTCCTTCACTCGCTCTCTGGCTAGATCTTGTTCCTTTCTAAGTGATCCCTCTCTGCAAATAAGGAACCACGTGTTTAATTTCATTAGACGACTGTGCTAAAATAACCCTTAGCATCTCAGTTACTCCCTAAGAGCCACGCTCTGGTATCCCAGACCACTTGTGTCAGATTATGTCAAGAATCGCCAGTACAGGCTGAGGTGGGAAAACTGGAGATAAGCACCATGGCCTCTCTAAATCCCATGAAAGAGTTTTCCTTTCGGTCCAAGGGGGAGATACAGTAGCAAGCACCAGCAGAAGATTCACTGCTCAACACTGTTCTTCTCAACGGTGGGTCACAGGGCTGACTTTATGCCCATACAAATTTACTTTGATCCATAGACATGTGACAATTTCCAAGAAACAATTTTCCATTTCAGGTACTACTGAAAACAGATTCAGAATTAAGCTGTTCTGATCCTTTCAGCTTGGTTTGTTCTGAAAATTACTATATAGTCTCAGGAATAGGGTTGGTCAAGGCCACYTCAACAAAACATTTTAAAAATGGAAAATGCCATTTTCGACCTACAAAACACATGAGTTTTGACAAAACTATTATGTGGAAAGATTTGTCATGCCTGGTTCAGAAAGAAAGAAAGGGGCCTGGTCAATAACAACTACGGTTGATGGTCAGAGCATTCAATCTCATTGCCAGTCCCAAGCTCAGTGACTTTTACTCAGCTTGCAACAGATACTTGGAACTGCCTCCCACTCCCATCTGCTGCCAAGCTATTAACACGCCAGCAAGTTCTTCTGCAGCATGAAGCGCTCTGAAAGTTAGAAAACCTCAAATTCATCCAAAAATGATTTGAGAGCAGCTTTCAAATCTTAAAAATTTTATGAAACAGAGAAGCCTGAATCATCTGTGCAGCTCTACAAATAAGACTAAAACCTAATGTTCCCTAAAGATGTAAGCYTGAGGCTTCGCAGCACTACAGCATCAGTCTATATACATTGGAGTCTTCTGAAATGTAGAAACTAGAGAATACTGTAATAACTGTGCTTGTAAAGATGACTGTGGGCGGATGAACGTGTTCTGCAAAATTATACTGCTTTGTGGACATAACGTATAATGTATGTAGAATATAAAAATAATATAATATAGAAAATATAATTTGAAGGAGGAAAATGTATTCACTGTAAAAGAAAGAGTTTATCTTGCAAGAGCTTATTCATGACATATAAAAACCTACAAAATAAGCAAAATGGTGTGAAAAGGCACCATCATCATCTCACAGATGATRAACAAGACATGGGCAGATTAAATGATTTCGGGAGGAAGTCTATGGTCCAGGCAAGAATATAATCCAAATATGATGAGACCCAGCCCAGATTGTTAATCAAAATAATAGAGCCTATTATACTGCATGTGCTGATAGGAGAGAGCATAAGGCAGGCTGGAGCAGCAGTGCTGACTCACTCGGCGTTGCTTCACGGCCCCTTTGGAGCTAGCAAGAGGCACAGAGCAAACGCCGACTCTGCTGATTAAACCTGCTCTAGGGCCTTCCTCACAGTATCCAGAGGCATTGCCTAGTAAAATAATCTTCAAAATACCAACAATTTGTGGAGGAACAGAACTTGTCTAMCTACATAAATGTTTAAGTCTTTAATAGTTTCTCTATCTATAGATCTCAGCTTTCCAAGTATAGATCGAAAAAGGTCACCATCCAGCCTTTGCAGAACAAGAAAGGKCCACAAAAACAAAAAGGATGATTCATCTGCTACATGCTATATGAACTGACTTGAGGTCCTCAGCTTTTCTGGTCCATGAGAGATCCATTTCTTAGCTCCTGTGACAGGACACATCTAACATAGGGTCATCTAACATGTCAAAACCAAACAAACCCACCGCCCCCTCCCAACAGGGGTTGTTTTTACAACTGACTGAATCTGAATCTGTGAATGGAACCGGGTTCAGAGCATTTTGCTAACRCCAATTGACACACAGTTCTACAAGCCTCAGCAAACGTTTGAGGAGGGTGGAAAGGCAGACTAGCAGAATTAGAACAAAATCTGACATTTGTTTTGCATGTGTACTTATTTTCAGACACTGCTGGTGTTTGTTGCTGTAAATATTGGATGAGTTAGTGTGCACAGCTGTTAAAAAGGAGTATTTTATTATATAACATTAACCTATGCATTCCCACCTTCTGCTTCTGACAACCTGCTTAAAAGATCTTAGGCATTACAATAGGCTTGACAAACCTGTCCCGTGCTCTCTAACATCCTAGAGCATCCTCAAATATCTGCCTGCTGGATTCAAAGCTCATGTCTCTTGGAACTTCCTTGTGGTCAGAGGTGGGCAATAGGCTGTAACCGAGGGAAACCCCAGCATGAATCTGGTACCCATCAGATCTGCTGCAACATTTGCATACTCCAGAGACAGCTAAGATACAGAAGCTGAGACTTCAGGAGCAAAGCAGACTTGGMAGGGAGGAAAAAAACTGACTTTTCCAGTTGTCACTTGAGGAAAAAAAACCCTCATTTTACATAAGGGGGAAAAAAAAATTCTGCACAAGTTTCTGTTAAGAGTTGCATGCCAAGAAGAAATTGAGTAAGTCAGTGTGGATCTGCCTACAGATATTTGCAATGGTGAAGAGGTAGAGTAAGTACAAATCTTTTCAACGACATTTTTCCTGTAGGATGGATGACAGTGTTCATCCTCAAATACGGGATTCTGAAGGACATGCATTAATGTATTTCTTGCACTTGAGGATGCACGTTCGTGAATCTGTTTGTCTTGCCCACCTACCTAAGCCAGCATGCCTCCTTCCAAAAAGGCATTTTTTCCTCCATGTTAAGCACTGTGGAGAAGTCTTTAAGCTTTAGCTACATACTCACTTAGCCCTACACAAAAATGGAGCCATGGATACAATGGGGAAATGCTAAGTTATCCCAAATCATAAAAAATGAGAAGCAGGAATGTAAAACTCTGAGCACGAAGCCCAGAGATGGAAGCCCTCGGTTCCTGCTGCCTATAAGCTGAGGCAGGTAGYGGGGCAGCTGGCAGTGCCACTGCCTGCTCCCAAGGTGATCAGACTGCCCAGGTACCTGGGGCTGCAGGCAAAGCAGGGGCTGGGCCTGCACCAGCCTTACCCACTAGCCCAGGACCAACAAATAATTGAGCTTGGGCAATTTAGAAGGAGAAACAGCTCTATTAGAAAGAAGAATAAAAACAGCTATTAGGAGGGAGGGTTGGGTAGCAGTCTCTCAGTGCTGGGGTAATTATGGCGGGTGCTACCGCAGGCACAGAGGTAAACAGCTTAATAGGGAGAATTTCTTAATTCTCTTGAGCCATTCCATTTTACGTTTATGTTACACAAAGCCACGCTGTGCAATAAGCTTAGTGCTCGCAGGCAGTTCACAGCAGCGCTCTCCATCTGCATGTTTCCAAACAGGGTCCTTGGGTACCCTCAGTGGACAGGGCCCCAGCRGGCAGCTCACACAGCGCACCGTGACTTTGGGGAGGTTGTGTAATGATAACCCTATAACCAAAACAGGGCACGCAGCTGAAGAGTTGTCAGAAATGCAAATGCTACTTTCGGTAGGACAAATGACTGTTCGTATCTTAGAAAAACTTTTTCCCCTGAGGAAAAGTTCTAAAAATTACTTTTTTGAGAAAAATAACAGTGGTTGGGTTTGTCTGCTTTAAACCTATCGATATCATCCAAGCTTCTTTGCAGCTAACATAAACTTAGTCGTGACTGCCGGCAACTCTGGCCTGTGTGGCGCAGCAGCCAGCGCCAGGGCAGCTGGGCTCGGCTCTGCGGCTCAGGCAGAGAGCGCCGCTTCCTGCGCTCAGAGAGCCCCATCTCTGCCCCAAGGAGAGCAGCGGGCAGCCGGGCCGGGCAGCCGGGCTCAGCGCTGCCGGCCCCGCTCCCTCCGCCGCTCAGCGAGGCCGTGCCCGTCCCGCGTCAGGCCTGGGCGGCAGGTGCTGCGGCTGCTGCGCGCTCCCCAGCAGGGACTCCGGGACAGGATCCCTGTGCTGGTGCCCAGGGCTGGGCGGCTCCAGGCCTGGGGTGACACCAGCTTTCCAGCAGGACGGGCAGCGAGGGGAGGTCCAGCCGGGCATCAGGGCACGCAGGAGGTCGCTCGGTTCCAACCTCGCCCAGGGTTTGCGCATCCCCAACACTCTCCCTCCAAAAACCCCCGTTCGCTTCACGCCTCCCTCTCCGCCAACCTCCGCACGCTGCTCCAAAATCCCCACGCGCGTCATCCCTCGCACACGCTGCCCACGCGCGCCCTCCCACACGCCTCACCCCACGCACGCCATGCCCCAAGCCGCAGAGCATCGCACTGCACAGCACCGCATTGCACTGCACTGCATTGCACCGCACTGCGCCGCCAACGGCCGCCCCCGCACGCGGCTCCGTTTGAACGGGCCACGCTCGCGCGCAGCCAACGGGCGCAACGCCGGGCTCTGACGTCACGGGTGGCGGGGCCGGGGGGCGGCCCCGCGCCGCGCTGCGCTGCGCTGTGCCGCGCGCGCCTGGACGCGCTGTCAGCGCCCGGAGCCGCGTCCGCCGGGGCGCATGTTGATAGCGCCGAGGAAAATGAGGGTAAGAGCTGGTACTGCTGCTGGTACTGCTGTTAGTGCTGCTGCTAGTGCTGCTGCTAGTGCTGCGGGTCGGCTCGGTGCTGGGGCTCCGCCGCGCCGCGCGGGGGGAGCGACGGGGCTAGTTTTTACCCAAGCGGGGAAGGAAGAAGGAATGTCGGGCTGAAGTGGACGGATCTGCACCCTGCAAACTTCCCGCGCGCGGCGGCCGCTCTGCCCCGCCGGGCGCGGGGCAGCGCGGGCGGCCGGCGGAGCGCACGGGCGCCGGGAGCGCCGGGAGCCGCC
Organism: Nothoprocta perdicaria; assembly: GCF_003342845.1. Classification (NCBI taxonomy): domain Eukaryota; kingdom Metazoa; phylum Chordata; class Aves; order Tinamiformes; family Tinamidae; genus Nothoprocta; species Nothoprocta perdicaria. Next base: position 87,708 of record NW_020455555.1, on the reverse strand, counting down.
GCCAGCACCGGGAGCACCGGCCGCGCCGGGAGCCACCCCGAGCGCTGCCGCCCGCGCCGCTCCACGCGGACCAGCCCGAAGGGGCCAGCGACGCTGGCGCCAGGGACCGTAACAGGGAAGGGGAGCCGGGCGAGGAGCGGCGCGTTACGCAACGCGCGCCAGCCGCTTGTCAGAGCGCGCGGCGCGGGGCTAGCGGGGGAGCCCGAAACGCGGGCGGCCCCCGCGCCTCGCCGCACGCGCAGCGCCGTGCCCACTGCTTGGGAACACGCGGGCTCCCGCGGATCCCGCCGGCGTGTCCAGACGCGGAGCTGCGTGTCCCAAACTCCGCTCCGCAGCACAGCCTCCCTGGTCACCACCAACCTGCTGCTCTGTTTCACCTTACGGGAGCTGCAGTTCCTGAGGGCTCGGATGCCCACTCCGTATATGTGAAAGGGTTCTGGTTCAAGCAATTCACTTTACCAGCCTTCCTATCCATAAGTGACAACTTTTGTTTACCCCAGTGGAGGTATTACTGGTATTCTTTTTTCCTCATACACCTGGAACTTTAATCTGAGCTTAAAGAAGCACATTCACTGTTTCAGGTTGCAAACATGAAGGACTGCTTTTCAAAGGGTATTTGAAAGGAAAAAATGCGTAACATATTAAGACATCAAAAGAATATAAGTACTGGATTGCTCTGCAGTTGTCTCAAGCGCTGCCTAAAAAAAAAAAACCCAAAAACTTTACCATTTAAGGCTTTCTGTCCTTAAACTAGTTTTTGAAGAATTGCTGAAAAGAGAGAGAGGGGGCCTATGTCTGTGGCTCAAGTGCACTTAGAAATAGCTGCCAGTTTCAGGGTCCTGGTAATGGCCTAATCTTGCTTCTCTGTGCAAATGCTTCTCAGAGTGCAACATCTTTGAGGCGGAGGGTGAGAGAGCAGCCAAAGGGATCACGGCTGATATCCCCTTCCCTCTGCTTTCTGAGCAAGCCTGTTTGAGCAGGGCACAAGCTGTTGCTTTGGTACCGATGCTTAATAGGAACTTCAGCCTTTACATTCAGTGGCAGAGTGTTTTGTTTGGCTGTCACCATATATGTAAGTGGCAGTCAGTTAAAACAACAACAACAAAAGAGCTTACAAGTGGTAACTACAACATAGGGATATAGTTTGTGGCCAAGAGGCAGGGGTAGGAACCCAAAACCTTCATGTGGTTTGTGTGTTACGACAGCAGGCTTTTCCTAGGCAGAAATTCTCCAAAGAGACTGTTATTAGAGTTATGTATTACAGCATATGCATTCAGTTCCGGATGGTGCAGTGTACTAAAAAAGTCAGTTTTGTTCAGATTGTAAATTCCCCACCGCTTCTGGTGACATCCATGTGTCAAGAGTGTGTGCAGAGGAAGATGCACATTTGTCAAGGCCTGGATTCCATCTAGCAGAGCAGAAGTGGTGGAGGATTTCTCACAAATCAATCACTTTGTCCAAGAATTAGACTTCAAAAAGAATAAAAAGAGCAGCATTAAACTATCCTTTTTTTCCCCATTGTGTTCAGCAAAGCACCATTTTGGCAATTTTAAAACTCAAAGTTTTTGCATTTTCATCCCTGTATAGTTCTATACAAAAACAACCAGAAGAAAACAGAGAAAAAAGAAAAGGAGTGATGAGAAAACCCATTCCAGCTCCTGCATCTACAGCCTCACAGTGCAATGCTCATTCCAAACCCCAACGAGAAGTCACAGACAGGCAGCTGTTCAGATCCAGAACTTAGCTCTCATGCCTGGAATGCATCCAGTCAAATATGTGGCTGTGCTAAATGTATGCCTGCCTCTCGGCCACGCACTAGACATCCACAAAGAGAGCTTAACCCTCTTTCTTTTTCTCGCCCCACTTCTACAGGAAACTATGCCCCAGACGCCAATATTTTCCAGCATGCTTGGTTCCAGTTGTAGTGGACAAGTGCAGCCCGACATGGGAGAAAGATGTAGCGACCCTGTTTATCAGGATGGAAACCTTATTTCTGGATCACTGGAGGCCTTGATAGAGCGCCTGGTGCCCACCATGGACTATTATCCAGATGTAAGTAGACACGGGTGGGATGGGATTTTCTTCCCAGGGCTTTCCTGCATTTAGATCCTGATAGGTGCTTCCTCAGGAAGTTCCACCCCACCCCTATCTGAATCAAGATTAAGAAACCAGCTAATGAGGTGTTTATTTTGCTTGCAGTAACCATTCACAAAAAGACGTTGCTCACTGGGGACACACTCCCTTCTGCTCTGAGACAGGAAAAGTTGTTAGAAAGAACAAGTTGAGCCCCAACGACACCTTAAGAACCAATTCAAAGCAGCATCCAGAACAGTTTTCAACCCCTGTAAGCTGTTTTGGCTGTAAAATAGTCAAGATTAGCTAAGGATGTAGATGAACTCCTATTCAGCTGAAATTGGTTATATTTTTTCTTTTTTTTTTTTTTTTCTTTTAGTTAGATCATAAGAAAATAAAAGCAATTAAATTAAAATGCTATTTTTCAACACATTTTCACTGGCCCACACTATAATGATGTATGCTTCTGAGCTTGTAAATAATTTTACAACTCATCCTCACCACAACTTGCTAAAGTAAACACCACATTTAACGACATAACTACGGGGCAAGCCATAATATTTGGGACCCAGGATATTATTAAATGATCATTTTAACGCTTTAAACACCCCCTTGTACCTATTAAAGGAAAGTTTCATTTAGTTGCCAAAGATCAAAGAGCTTATGCCCTGTACTTTCCATTTGCGCTCTGAGGACGTGGCAGCTATAGTAGAAATTCTAACTGTTGATTTAAAGACTTAACAGGGTGACTCAAAATTGCCATCGTTATCGACCGATACACTCAGCTTACACAGTGGGTGGTGCCAGGGAATATATCTTGTAGCAGTGTTTCTCTCTCGAATCTATGTACAACCTTTTGCTTGGGTTTCACATTATGTAAGCATGTTTTGATTTTCCACTTGGAAGTAATCCTAAACCTCGCATCTGAGTATGTACTACCTTTAACAGATGCTGATTTAGTAGCGAGCCCTTAGAAGACACAGAGGGGCAACAATTGCTTGGCATTGAACTTCCATTTCTCAACCCTCCTCATCCCCTCAATGCACATTATAGAACAGATGCAGAAGAAAACAGCAGGAAGAGCTTGAAGAGAACCTTGAAATATTGTGTAACAGTTAAACAGCTGTAGGCTGCTGCAGTTAAGTGTTCCAGGGAACACATCAGTTCCTTGCTTTTTGTTCAATATCAAAACACAGTTGCTTGCTGCCTGGATTTCTTCTCAATCTAGCTGGTCTTTAAGTAGCTGCTAATGCATGTTCCTCATTGTAAAATGGAATCTATTTATACCATAACAACTCTGAAAATGGTTCCATGAGGTGAGCATTACTTAATGAGCCTAAAACTTACTTTGGACTCCTGCTCGTTTCCATGCTGTTAACCCGTACACTGTTACGGAGCACTGCAAGCCAAGTGGTCACAGAGCCCACTTCAGGAGGCTACAGTTCAAACATAAAACAGGCTGTCAAAGGAGAGCTCTACAACAGAAGCAATCAAGGAAACTCCTGGGAAAGGGATATAGAAAACAGTTCTAAGGAAAATTTATCCTCTGTGGAGCAGGACATATTCCTTTTCTATTAGATCCCTCCATTAATTAAGCCGAAAAGATTATAAAACAAGTAGATATATCAGCTTTGAACAACATAAAGAATAAGCTGTATTTGACTTGTTTCCAGGCCCAAGTTTTCTATTTCAATATAGCTTTGTGTTTGCATTTAGTTTCACATTCATTTCTCTTTTTAGGGAAACTGCCATGAAAGGTTGGAGCAATTGCCATTTACTCTGATAACCTGTCATAAAACAGTAGCCGATAATGGGTGTTCAGAATAAAAATATCAGCACCTCTCAGTCCCCCGTCACTGCCCACATATGCAGAGGAAGGCAGCAAGGCATCACCAGCCCATTCGCACCAAGAATCCCTGCTGTAAACACCATCAGAGATTGCTTCAGGGCCTGAAGGGCACACTTGTAAGCCACCCAACAGGAGCTGTACTCGCCCAGACTGAGGGATTCCCACATCTCAGCCTCAGAAAGCATCCAGGCTCCTCCTGACACTAGTCTAGAGATCACAGTAACCTCTCAGACACAAAAAAAAAAGCACAAAAAAGGGCAGTATCTTTCTGTGCTGGTTACAGAGGCAAAACAGAGATGCGTGTGCCATGTTGACAGAACAGGGGACAGCCAAGGGAGGACAGAAAAGATAAGGACCCGCACTTGTCTGCTGCTCTTTCGAGGCTCGTTTGTGTGCAGGGGCTTGCTGAGCACACAGGCAAACGTATCCTCACGGGACAGAGGAGTTCGGGAGGTTAGGAATGGAATGTACCAGTCTGCAACCCCTGTGCCCAAGCAAGAAAATGTTTTAAGCAAGTATTTCACAAACAAGAAGTTCCAGAATGAGCAGTGAGTGCGCAGAGAAAATATTTTTCTTCTTTTCCCCCTAAAGATGACATTAGAACATTCTCGGGTCAGAGAGTAACAATTCCTTCTTTAGTCTTGTGCACTCACTCGCTCTCTGCTTTTTTTTTTTTTTTTTTTTAATAAAAAATTCAGCTCATCTCTTAGCAACAACTTTCGTCACTAAAGGAATCTGCCTTCTTTTTCTCCTGTAAAGCACAGCCCCTTTTGTGTCAGCTTAAGTTGCTCCAAGGGCAGAGAGGAGGTTTCTTTTTTATTTATTTTTTTTTCCTCCCCCAGAATAAGTGGAGTATAATTTTAAATCTGTCAGATTATGGATTTTTTTTTAAAATCATTCCATCTCAAAACAACTAGCTTCATATCTAAATTTCCTTCTCAAAATCATCATCTTCATGAGCACAGCAACTACTTAAAAGAGATTACAGGCATTCACACTGCTACAGCATGTCTTGCCTATAATGTGAATAGTATTCCAGGTGTGACAAATCACAAAGTCTCAACATAACTAAAGCCATGATGTGTGTATGAAATATTTCCTACCACAAACAACTATGTTTCTAACTCCTGAGATGAAGCTGAGGTGTATGGTTTAGTTCAACGTGAATTTTCTGTACTGGACAGGAAGTGGTTATGAGCATAAAGGCAGGGAGATAGGGCTCAATACTTCTGTCAAACATGATTTTTAACTTTCTTTTTAATTGTACTCACAGCATAAAGAGAAGCAGTATCAAAAATAAAAACTTAAGAAATAGGACCAGATACCCGGATGTTGTAAATTAACCTCTCTGGTTATCATGGCCAGTCTCTTCTGAGGTACCAAACCGATCCCAGGTAGTAGGTGATGTCTGACAAACCAGGCAGCCAGCAGTGCACCAGATGGCCCTCAGAAGTGTAATAATTTGTTTCTCAAACCTGGCAGCTACTGTTGTCTGGGAAGCATTGCAGGGGGCCAATACCAACATTACTGATGACAGAGAGGCATGAATTTGCCTAAAATGGAAAGATGTACTTTCATGCCCATGTATCTTCTTGTTCCTTGCCTGTTCTGTCCTTTCTTGACCATCACATAAAACACAAAGAGCCAGAACAAGAGCACAAATCACCTGGATCGATACAGTTTAGCAATATAGACAGAATACTCCAAATAAGCCTCTCAGATTCATTCTGGTTGAACATTATCTGACATTGCACAAACTTCCAGCAAGGAGATCTAGAATTAGCGAGAGAAGCAAAATTACATCTTTCCTTAGCAGAATGTGTTCCTGCTTATCGGAGCGGAGGTCACTGGCAGGGCAGGACAGCTTGCCTTGTGGTTGCCTGCTGCTTACTTGGGAAGGCTTCTCTTTTGACGTGCTTTGAACTCCAAAAACACAATAAAATGGGTATAGGATGAAAACCTCACTCAAAGTCGTTAGTGTTTTTTTATTCTGCTACTTCCATAATTGAAAAATAGGGTAAAAGCAAGACCTTTTTCATGTTTCCAGACCGAAAGTTTTCACATAGCCCGATGGCAGCTGACACTCCCAACAGCTAAATTCCTTTCCCAGATAGGCCAGACAGCTTTAAGTTCAGGGACAACACTCATCGAAATGAGCTCAGAAGTTGGCTATGAAAATACTAGCGGAAAACCAGGCGAAGACTATTAAAAATAACTACCTAAATAAATCCCACTGTTCTGTCTCAGTTTAAGGATCATTGTCATCACGATGAAAAGATCTGCTATGTTGTCCTGTAACACACCCAAACCTCTTTTTGCGGGTCAGGTTAGCTCTTCAGCTAATTGTTATTGCATCCAGAACACATTGCACCCACTACCATAGGTTTTTATAAAGCTTCTCTTTTATAAAGCTGGCTTAATGGCAGTAGTGGTTTCTAGATACAGGTGTAGGAGCTACATCGATTTCTTTTTAAGTGCCATTGTAAATGTACAACGAACTCTGAAATTTTGAAGATGTACATTGAAGATGTACACTGCTCCATTTTGCTCCCATTCATCTGTTCCCTCTTTAGCTTCCTCCACGAAGAGGGGACCAGAGTTGGACCTTCAATAGGTGTATAATAAATCTGTTCTACAGGTCACTCATTCCCAACACTAGGACCTCTAGATAAATGTAAGACATAAAACATTCCCTTTTTCCCCCCTCAGGCTTTTGGAGATCTTTAGTCCTAAGTTTATACTATACTGCACAATGATACTAGTCTAAGGGAACATATTTTTCATTAATAGGATGTTTTGTTATAATTACACAAATATCATAAGCTTTTAATATAAAAGAAATCAGTTTTTTTTTTACTACAAGCATGTTTCAGAGATCACAAGCAGTAGAACTCAATAGTTAACATTATAGATGCCATATTTTAGATGTCTCATTTTTACTGTCCAATCGAAGAGAGTAGATGCCCACGTTGCCTGCTTATGTACACTACTGCTGCCAACATTTCTAAAAGCACCATGCAAAGTAACAGTAAATACTGCAAGAACAACACAGGTTAATTGAAATCAGGAGATCCATGACAATTTCCTAACTCCAAAAATTTGTCAAAAAGTCGTAAACAACCAACCCCACACAAGTCTATGACACTGAGATATTCCCATAGTTACTCAGCAGGTGACATTCAAGTGAAGCCAAGCTTCAACCGGCAAGAGGAGGACATGGAGAACATTCATTGACTTAAGTCAATTAAACTGTCTAGAGCATGGATTTAGAATAGAATGCATCACAGTTTAAAAATACAAACAAATAGTCTATTTCTAATGAGAAATGATAATCATTAGCATTATCATGAATGCATATACTCAAAAGAATCCAAAACAGGCTCCAAATAGACTAAATCAGACTTAAAACTGAATTATTGGCATATGGTCACAGTCTAAGCTCAAGCCTGTGTCAGTGAATGTGGGAAAAAGGACTAGAGAAACAAAAAAAATAGCCCATACATGAAAAAAATTACTGCTGTGGTTTGGAATATACACGGAGCAATTTTCTGCAGCTAAATGAAAAACAATCGCTCTTAAAGAAACAAAGCAGCATAAATAGTGGTGTTCAAGAAGCATAGCACTCTACATTGAAAATATTTCATTTGCCTTTTTGGCGAGTGATGACTAGCTAGGCATAATAGGTTTGGTGTTGTAAAGAGACAAGCTGTTTGGGAATCTGAAAATAACAGCTCTGCTAAGAGGAAACGCTGTAGGCTTTTACACTGCTAAAAGAGCTGGAAAAGACCTCTGGGTCTCTGGAGGAAGGAAAAATTACACAAAGCTTAAACGAAGGAAACTCACATTCATGGCTTATGGAATAGCTTTCATTATTAGTCTCTGGGGAAGATAGATAATTTCTGCTAAAGTTATTCAACTTGTTTTTTTTCTCTGCTCCCACAGAGGACTTACATCTTTACTTTCCTGTTGAGCTCACGAGTCTTCATTCACCCCCACGAGCTCCTGGCTAAAGTGGGGCAGATCTGCATTAAACGGAAGCAGCAGCTGGAAATGGGCACTGAGACAGAAAAGGCAAGTGAACCTCTGTTTCCTCAGTTAGCTCTGCCATTCTCAAGTACTTCCCAAGCCCTCATTTTCACTCTGTAGCTATATAGATGGATACAGAATAAGCTGAAGTGGTAATCAGCGTTTGTTACTGAATATACTTTTGAGTCTTTGGTCTTTAAGCACTTTCTTTCCTTGCTAGCTACAAATACAGATGTGGTGGCTCAAGAGTCAGGTACAGCAGTGGGAGACAGGACTTGGCTCTGCACGCTGCAGGTTGGCCAAGTGGCTTCACCCTCCTGGCCTTTCATGTGGTCCCCCCCGAACCTCATTCCTCTTCCTCCACTGACCCTCCTCGTGGCTATTAACGCTGAGAATTTGGCTGTAGACACCCTGGACACTGTTGTTGGTGTTTCCAAGGGGTTTAATAGTAAATCAGTAGCATTGCTTCTGAGCAAAAGCTGGGGGATGCCTAAAATGGAAGCCCGTGCTTACATGTACAAATATGCAGTGTTACTGGTTACTGCACTACTAAATCAGACTGGCTTAGTTTGTGATCTGTACTTGAATCCATTTAAGTCCCATTATGGGCTTACTGTTTCCCAATTATGGAAAAACGGTACTGAAGGAATGATACTTCCATTTCAGTCAAGTTTGGATGCATATAAAGGTGACAGAAACAAGAACTCCTTTAAGCGAATAAAGATCTAAATTGTCTTTCAAATCCTGGGCCCGCTTTGGTTTCATCTTTTATTGTGGGAAACTACAGCCCACATTCCTGATGTGCAGCATGTTGATAGTCCCGTTTCCTTTCCTCCTGGTTGTACCGGTAGGAGTTGACAGCTCAGAACGTAACCCTGTGGTTGGGCAAGCTCAAATTGTCAGCAGCAATACTGACCTAAGCCTTCCCTCTCCTTTACTGCTCCCAGTGCTGGGAAACTCCAAGGATAGGAGGAAAGGGAAAAATCTTCTCCATGCACATGGAGGTTATAGTAGTTCCCGCTACCCCCAGCTGGTGTTTCAGATTGCGCTGGTTGCACAGCTCCTACCCACCTAGCAGCAGAGGCAGGAATTAGTCAGAGGTGATGGAGCAGATAGTCCCAGCTACCTGCAACATCAAACGAGCAAAACTCTCCATACGCACGGGACGAGGAAGACTGACTGCTAGTTAGTGTCAAAATCCATATGTAAAATGCTTGGATTTAAAAATAACTTGATATAAGATTAAATCTTCTGTGTGAATACCAGTAAATTTCTAAGTTTTTAAGAAACAAAACAGTGGCTGGAAAGCAAATTTGCAGGCTGCTTAGAGATGAGGTGTTGGTGGTAAAGCACTGGGATTGGCTTTGTAGCAGACATTAAAAGTACGGCAGACATTAAAATGCTCTGAGATGACAGAGTATTACATCCTAACAACAGGATGTAAAATAGAGCAGCTCATATCCCAGACACCCACACTTGCACCTTGTGCTGGTAGTTGGGAAATGGGCCTCCAGAAAAAACCAACAAACAACAGGGTGACAGTAAAACTTGGCTGTTTAGGAGGCGGCTTTAGCCCACATGCTTTGCTAGCTGCTCTTCTTACTATACCCTTGATCCCTTTTCTATTTCCTAGTATAAACTACACTTTTTCCTGCCCATTAAACACAAAATTCTTGGAATAACACACAAACTTCTGGTATCCCTCCCAAATGACTGCTTAGCAGACTTCTATGCAATTAGCTTTGTATTGCAGATTAATTTGGCCACTGGCATTTTTTTTTGCTACTGATAACAAACAAAAGTTCATCTCATGTGCATCACGGATATTATTGATCCAAGGTGCTCCACATATGCACAGTCATAACCCATTAAGGTATCATCAACTCCCTGCATCCTCTAATTAAGCGCCTCTGTAGCAGGAAGTACCTGGCAAAAAGAGTTAAGACCGAGGCGACCGTTCCTGATAGCAGCTTTACATAAATGCAATCTAAAGCGAGAAGCTGGCCGGCTTGTTGCCCAAGTAGCGTGTGAGCTGCAGCAGTGGCAGGGAGCCAGGGTGTGAGGTTACGCACCACAATATTTATCATTCTTTTGTTTTTGACGTCACGAGCAGGCCTGTAGAAAACAGCCCAGAGAAAAGCGGATAAAAAAGGAAAGCTCTCTGGGTTGTCTGGGAGCCCAGAGTTCTTTTGGCCAGTCATGAAAAGAGAGAGTTTTACAGCTTAAGGCATCCATTATAATATACAAGTCGGTAGTTAAGCTTGACCATAAAGAAGAAAATTTAACTCTCCAGAAGTACATCTCATCCAGAAGTGCAGTGGAGGATGCCAAAGGAGGCTGAGAAAAAAGCTCTCATATAGTATTGTTCAGTGATAAAGTAGTTGTTAAAACCAGCAGCGTACTATTTTCAAGGCTTGAAGACATGTTTTCAATCAAAGGTTTTAAAAAACAGAATAAGAGAGAAGGAAAAAGCAAGAGCAAAAGAGAAAAAACGTTAGCTTCTTTTAAGCTCATCTCTCCTCTTCTAGAATCCTTCAAGTTCCTAAAGAAGACCTGGATCCACTGTGATTCAGTATGAACTCAGAGAGGGTCTCTTCAAAAGCCTCTAATTTCCTTCATTTTCTATCGCCAGTTAGTTCTTTTTTAAACCAGAAATGAAAACAGTACAGCTAAGTGCCTAAGCCTCTCTCCTGCAAGTTCTGCACCTCCGCTTCACCTTTCTATCGGCAGCTGTTTCAGTCCTGTCCATCTGTTATCTCACGTGTAACAGGTCTCAAGTACTTCAGGTTAATGGAAGCATTTTTCTTGTCAAACAAATACTTATGGGAGAAATATTCCCACTGACTCCAGGGAACTCTATATCGGGTTTCACTGGGGAAGATGCTGAAATCTGGAGCAGGGCTATGGAAAGAGTCAGTTAGCACGTTTCTTCCAAGCATGACATAAATGAACGTGCGTGTTGCTGCCCCTATGCACGTGAGATTTTATCTGGGCTATATCGAGTCACGTGCATCAAGGCAGTCAGCTGCCCCGTTTCATCAGAACCCAAGTGAACAGGAATCTCTCGTTTGGCAGTGCTGGTGGTTTTCAGTATTGCCGTTGGAAAGAAAATCTCACTTTCATAAGTATTGAAAGAACCGATGAAATACTTGTGTTTGTATCCCTGTGTTCCTGGAAAGTAATATGTGTTTCAAAATACGCCTAGCTTTCTATCATCAAGGAGGCAAACCCTAGTGACTGATTTTTACAAAAGCATAAGAAAAACCAGTGTTCTTTGGGGCTAATTGCTGCAGCCAAAGGGATCCATTGGCTCCTTCCCCCCCCCCTTCCCACTTGTACAGTTTCAGAAGTTAAAAAGAACAGTCAGGTTAATACAAAGACAGTTACAAACAGGGAGCAGGAATATGGAACATGACATCTATAACCTGAAGCTCCGTCCTACTCTTAGACCACAAAATTGGGTTTCATAGGAGCTACATTAGCAGAGGTTTCACTGTTGGAGTTTGCATCTATATATTTTGCGAGAATTCCCACTGATGACAAAGAGAACATTTGCATTTTGCCATTGCTATCCAGCCATTCAGTGCTTCTCTCACTCGCAGGACCAATTAAATACTAATCAATAAAAACAGCTAAGAGAAATCTATCATCAGGGAGCAAAAACACCAAAACCGTCAGACATCCCCAAACAGCACAGGTTCATTTTCAGGCTGAAAATTTAAATGCACCTGGTTTAACTTTAAAATTCTTATAATTCCTATCAGTGCTCCCCCTGAGAATGAAAACCAGTGCTAGAGAGTGCCAGCAAGCTATAGAAAATGTACACAAAAAATAGACTAGTGAATTAATCAAAACCAACAGTCCACCCAAACAGGGAGGTACTGTGATCAGAAAATACTTTGTGGCAGGGACTCCTACCAATGCTTGTAAGACATTTTCTGCATGTTTTAAAAGAAAAACCCACATTCATTTCCTGTATGATGCTCACACGCTAAGTCACTTTGTGTATCCCCTAAGCGACTGCTGGGGAGCACAAGGAGGAAAGTACATTGCTCACAGTGAGCGGGAGCTGCCAGGTAAGAGAACTGCTCGAGCTGACGCAAGCAGGGGGTAAACACAAGTGAAAATTTCCTCTTTTTCCTAGGGCGTCACAAGTTGGGTGGGGAGACAGACACAATGTGAATTAAATTTTGTTTCTTCCTGTTCCTGTCCCAGCACATGCTCTTCCAATTTTACAAGAGGAGTCCTTTGCATTTACTGATGCAGCTCTAACTATGATACTGGAATAACTGGCATCCAGATGAGGCCTAACTCATGAAAAACCTTCAAAGATTCTCTGCTAACAAAAGAAATAGCACCCTCTTCCCTTTCTCTAATTGATTTTATTTAGTAAGAACCAGTATTCTATTTTCAAAGTCCCATTAAACTTCGGTGTCACAGAGAGAGCAAACCATCTTTCCTGTCAATTACGACAGCTCTATCTGGAGAGTCTGATAAGTTCTATAAAACAAGAATATCATTTTGAACATTTCTTGTGAAAAATCTTGTGGTTCTGCACTGCAATTTCTATGCATTTGAATTAAAACACTAAGGTGTTGCTGGCTCAGATACCATAAATCCACTTAAAACCTATTGACTGCAACTAGACATTTGCACCATCCTGGCACCTTCTCAGCTCTATACAGCTAACCTTGAAAAGTTATTCAAAGAATTTGGTTAGAGACCTTGCCAGGCTGTAATCAAAGTTTGACTAAATCTTAGTAGGTAGGAATTTGGCTCACAGTTTAATATGTTTTTTCTCCTCTTCATCTACTACTAATACAAAGATTGTTTTCAAGGTTTTTTGTAGTTTTATGCAAAGCTTCCTCAGGTATTCATTCCCTCTGGGATAAGAAAAGTCTCTGATCAGTAATTAACTCATGACTTCTTTCTAGGCAAAGCTAAAATCCTTTGCTGCCAAGATCATTCAGCTCCTAAAGGAATGGACTGAAACTTTCCCCTATGATTTCCAAGATGAAAAATCTATGAAGGAGTTGAAGGAGATTGCTCACAGGATCACACAATGTGATGAGGTGAGAGAGAAATCGTAAATGGGAAAGTGGTATTTGTATCAGTCTTTACATATACTTTATAATATACAAAGATTTCCTCACTTGCTCCAGAAATATTTTCTATATTTCACCTCTTCCTCGTATGCTTTGTGAGAAATATCGATGATGATATAAAGAATGGATGTGGTGCAGAAGGAGAAAGGAAAGAAGAACTGTAAGGAAAGAGTTTGTGGTTAACTTCCATGATAAATTATCTACCCATCTTTCATACACTATTACTACTGTGTTTGTGCGAGTGCCTTTGGACATATTGACTAGCTGCATGTGCTGAGGCTCAACATGAAGACACTGATGAGTTGGGAGCTTGGTCCCAGCTCCTGACAGCAATCACAACTTTTTCATCTTTTTATTACCACAAATCAGCCGTCATGGGGAGTGTTGTGCCAAAGAAAGCTCCTTGAGCCCTATTAGTGAGTCAGTCACCAGGCTCAACACCTATGAGGTTTCAGGTTTATGAGAAAACTAGAACTCACAGGAAACTTCCCCCTGCTCCAAAGCAAATGGATAAAGCAATTCGAGCAAAACAAGCGTTCTGAGTGGTTTGGCTTTGGTTTAAGAATTTTTAAAGCCTAAACTTTTCTTATCAAGGAATTCATTAGAAGTACCAATGGACAAAAGATGTTATATCTTCAAGAACTGCAAGGGCACTTGCTCTAAGGGAAGTATTTGTGTGAAGGCCAACTAAGGTAGCGGCTTGCCAGTGCCTGGGATCCCCCAAACGCTGGGATGTTTAAGAACAGTTGGCGGGAGATTGGGAGACACTCCTGCCACGTGTGGTTTTGCTGATTCAAGTACAGAGAAATGAGAAGTAACAGGTTTGACAACACTGTGTGAATCAGCGATAGGATTAGGTGTTACCAAGCTGTCAGCAGGAAGTTTATGTTGGTTTCGTTGCATCAGCAGTGCAGTTCACCTGGAAGCTACTACACGTGTCAGTGCCTTGGTGGCTGGGGAAAGGAGAGAGTAAACCCTCCGTTCCCCCAGAGGCCTGGGTGGCACAGAGCCTCCTGTGAAAGGTGACTTTGCAAATCAGCTGGGGTTTCATTTAGCACAGTTAATTTGTATTTATGATTATTTAATTTCAAAATAATAAAGAGACCCTGTGGCTTTTCTTCCTCTTCCCTCACACTATTATGCGCAAATAGATTGTCATTTGGAGAAGAATGTCTTTATAGAGTGGCTCAGTGCTCAGGTATCTGAGGTTTCTAATGACATTCATTAATTGCAGTGTCATAGTATTTATCTACTTAACAAGGCTACAAGTCAGGTTTGATCAGTGAAGAGCTAGGCCACATCTGACCCCTAGGAAATGTAATTTGACAGTGACAAAAGAAGGTTTTGCTCTCAGTATTTGTTCCCTCCTCCCTTCTGTTCTTATGAGTTTTGTGCTCCAGCAAGAGCTTATAGGATGTTGTTTTGTATTTTAAACCTTTTCCAGATCCTCTTAAAACACTTTTTCATATATAGGAGATAAACAACTCATACAGAGCAGTCACAAATCTTTTCTTGGTCATGACACAGCGGTAACAAATAGTTGCAGTTCCTGAATAATTAAAGATTTCATCATAGAACACAACACAGGTGGTAAAGCCATAGGTGGACTCCCAGTGATCTTTGCATTCAATTTATATCCGACTGCTAGACTAGCAAAACACATTAAGGATCACACCCACATCCCTTTGAGAGAGCAGCCTCAGTGCTGGTGACAGACATGCAGCCAGGTTTGAGCCCTAGACAGAGCGAGGATGTCTTGTTTCAAGTCAAACAAGGACAAATTCTTGCATGCCCATACCCACTGAAAGCCAAACTCAATAGAACCATATGTGCTTGGCTGGAAGTTTTGTCTCTATTTTCAAAGTTGAAAGAGAATTTAAGGTAAGATTACCAGTGAAAGGAAACAGTGAAAACTCTAAGACCATTTCTGCCTGTGTTAGGATGCTACTAAATTCACAATAGTTTAGATAGCTTTTATGTCACTACATTTTCTTTTTCACTACGAGCATCTATGATACCCTTAGCTACCTTCATATATGATTCCTTATGACCGATATCCAGAAAGTTTGCCTTCTCACAGACACATAAAGTCAAGGCTTCACAATATCCAAGATTAGGATTGTTCTGTTTCTGCCCCTCCCTCCCCACTCCAAACACAGACACGCACTCTCTCCCCGTTGGCCTTTCTGAACACTTGTGTCACAATATCTGAAATGGCTCCAATCAGCTGCTGTTCAGCAATAATCCAGTTGTCTCATCAAGATGAGCTACATCGCTTTCAGCTTTTCATTTGATTCCACTTGGGAGCCAGATTATTGCCTTGTAAAGCAACATTCTGACACCATTATTGCTTAATTATCCCATGCAGTATACAAGTGTTTGGTAGTCATGATCTCTCACATCTGCTACATAATTTCAATCATCATTGCACATTAGTGGCTTCTTTGAATGATCACAGATTCATTGCAAATCTTTCTAGTGCATCCAGTTGACTGGATGAAGCCGGCACATGAGAGCGTAAGCTAACCGTTAACACTGTGGCTAACTCCAAGAAATAATTTGGTTGAAACCAAGAGACTAGTATCATAGGAATGAGCAGAATGACCATCTTTGCTAGAAATAGCTACCTGAGCAGCAGGAAGAAAAGGATCGGAGCTGCTGGGTCACTCGAAGTAGTTACAATAGCAACATAGCTATAAAAAGATGAGGAAGTGTCTTTAGGACACAGGCCATGTCAGAACAAATTGATTTGCCTTATTTGTTAAAAACAGCATGCTGATTATATTTGATACTTTCCCAGTATGTTTCCTTGTATATCCTACATTTAAAATCTGCACCTGACAAGCACACGATAGTTACTGGGTTCCTTTGTAAATCTTGAAGGTGCAGCTATCATTGCTATTTGAACCTCATTGCCAAGCCAGGGTATTTTAAGGGTATATTCCTAGGTTATTCCTAGATGCAATGTGAATTCCCTAGATTCTGTGCAAGATAAGCTTGACTTGATGAGACAAAGCCTTTTCTCACTGTCTGTGCAGAATATCCAAGAAGCCTTGGGGCAAGCAGCTCAGCAACCACCTTTCACTACACCCACTATGCCCTAATTGCTGGGCAATTAGGATATAAGTTCATCTGTAAGTTCATCTGACACAGAATAATCAGATATAAGATGAAAGATAATGAATAGAAAGCTTTTATCTTAGTTAGTAATTTTTAGGTGGTCTGCATGCGACAGAGCTAGAGCTTTTTGGTAGCTAACGATTCTCTCTCCTGCTTAGGAGAATGGGACAGTCAAGAAGATCATTAGCCAGATGACACAGAATCTCCTGATGGCCCTCTCTGCACGGAGCCAGTACCAAGAAATCAGAGAGAAGTTCCGGCAACCTGTTGCCGACAAAGGAACCATCCTCAAAAACAAGCCACAATCGTCTCAAAAGGACATCCTGAGCGTGTGCTGTGACCCACTGGTCCTGGCTCAGCAGCTGACCCATATTGAACTGGTAAGATATTAACTGGCTTGAACTATTTCACTAAATATTCGTATTTCTATCACCATGAACTTTGCTGTAGGCTTTGTGGAAAGCCTTCTATGTTTTAATCAAACCATGCCAAGTGGTGAACAAGAACAGCAGGGACTTGCACACCTATGCTGTAAAACTTAAGTCTGTAAAGAAAGCTAAAGAAAGATGAAAGTTACCAACATGATCCCCTCATTTCAGATTTATTGATGTATTTTTCACTGAGCTCCCCATCTATCCATCCAATAACAATATTTCTCATCTCCTGAACATAGGAAAGAGTGAGCAACATTTACCCAGAGGACATCATGCAGATTGTCAGCCACATGGACTCCCTGGATAATCACAAGGTACAACAAGGGGTATGGCGGTAAACAAAAGAATAACCAGAATAAAGAATGGCTCATGGTTGGACAGGTTGGAAAAGTTGCCATTTTCTAACCTTCCTTGAGCTCATGCCTTAAGAGATACCCAATAAGATCGTAGCAAGACACGAAAGAGAAGGTCATTTTTTGGTAGGCCAACTGTATCATGACACAGGACACGAAAAACACGTGGCCTTTTCTCTTACAGTGCCGAGGAGACGTTACCAAAACGTACACTCTGGAGGCCTATGACAACTGGTTCAATTGCCTCAGTATGCTGGTGGCCACAGAAATTTGTAGGGTAAGTACTAGCACAATACAAAATGGCAAAATAATCTTGTCCTAATAACAAAAAGCAGGCTGCGCTCTAGTAGAGATTTAAATATTAGCAGTCAAATTAAAAGATAATTGCGTTACAGATAATGGCATTACTCATGCTTTACATTATTTGCATGCTTGTGTGTTTGGGGCTATGTTTAGCTTTATGTGCATTCTCTAGTTTTGTGTAGCTTCCATACCAATATCAGTCATGCAGTGAAATGGAACTTGAATGAAATTTGAGTCGCAAAGCTCATTTGGACTTTTTAATATAGTCATTAATTCTCAAACTATTCATCTTTAAACATAAGTTTGCTTGGTAAACTGCAGTCCTTCCACTGCATGCAGTTATTATTAGTGCTGCCATATATTTTTGTTGTGGAAAAACACAGAGCTAAATCTCCAGAAATGTGGAAGAAAAGTAGACTATTAGTGAGAGTGAAAAAATAGAGGGGGATAACCTCCCCCCCCACACACTAGAGGTTAAATGTAGTTTTCACCATCTGTAAAGAGCAAAGAAACCGAAATATATAGCTCCAGAAGCCCTCTTCAGCTTGTATATTCTCTTTCTTTGAGCTTCCTATTAACACACACCAAATTTTGCCATGCACAAACTTGTCTGCATTCTTACAAGGTCAGTAGCCCCTCTCTGGAAACCGTCTTTCAGATGCTCACTGTGGTTTCATGAAATCTCCTGTTTTAACCCTACATTTTTTGCATACTTTCTTCCTCCCGATAGCAGATTCATATTTTACTCCCATTTCCAGTAAGAGGAAATTGCTGAAAGTGTCCCGCTTGTTTACATAAGATTCCCCAAGATGCTGAGCTTCATGTTTAAACAAGTCTAAACAAAAAGTTACGCTCTCCCATTGCATACATGGCTCTTGGCAAGTGTGTGGCGTATAAGAGTGGAACATAGTGCATACAATACAGCTGGACAAGTATTAGTAGTAGCCCAAAACACTACTGCTATTTTATTAAAAAAGCAAGCTTGACAAAACACTCCCTGGCCTATATCACTTACGATCTCTTATGTGGATAAAGTCTCAAAATATTTAGTCAGTCAACCAACTATAAATGCCTTTGGACCTGCTGCCCAACCAAATTTCAGGCCATTCCTTCCCTCTTAACAGACGGTCTCTGTTTCAGGTGGTGAAGAAAAAGCAGCGTACAAGAATGGTGGAGTTTTTCATTGATGTGGCAAGAGAATGCTTCAACATTGGGAACTTCAACTCCATGATGGCCATTATCTGTGAGTAGCCTTGGCACAGGTGCTGTCATCTACATCATCTACATCAAAGTCTGAGCAAAGCCACGCTCGGACTTGCCGCCAATCGGCTGACCCCATCAGTAGGTGCCCCCACAGGGGCACCGGTGCCAGGCTAATGCCGTGGGCAGTAGCTACAGGCTTTGTTTGTCAAGCTGAACTGCCTGCCAAAGCACAAGTGCACAGCGCTGACAAACACATACAAGGTAGACTTATTTGCCCTATATTTTAGCTTAATTGTTTTTATCTTTGTGTCTATTCAGCTGGCATGAATTTGAGTCCTGTGGCACGGCTAAAGAAGACATGGTCCAAGGTCAAAACAGCCAAATTCGATGTTTTAGAGGTACATATAAAATTTAGACTTTGTTTAAAATAAATCCATCAGGTAGGAATCCCACAAGGAAAGGTTTGGATGCAGTATAAGTTAAAGGTCACAGGTGCTTCCTTCAATGGTCACCAATATATCAACACAAGAGGAACATTTCCAGAATTTCAAACTCCCCATTTAGATGCAAGGAAAAGCAGATGCCAATTTTCTTTAGATTAATTAGATTAATCCTTCTCAGCATTTATTTCAATTTAAAATAAAGGTAGTTCCCAACAATTTATTTTCACTCTTCACACAAATGAAGGCATTTTGCTACCCTTGATTCTAATTAAAGCACTCCCTCTAGTGGAGATCTGGATCAAAAAGTTAATTGAAATCAGCATCAAGTCTAGTGAGCCCAAGTTCAAATTGTAATTGTTTTCTCCCCTGGCAGTTCATTTATTATTTCATTTCAAGTTTGCAGTAACTATTGAAAGACAAAATGCAGTTGGGAAGTCCATGCAGTATCCACCTTTCAAGAATAGAAATTAGCTAAAAGTTTGAGTCCAAACCTCATCAGTGTTAGGTATTCTACATTTTGAGTTTAAAATGGAGGTGAAAAAAGTCAAAGAAGAACCTCTCTCTTGATTAGATTAACTTTTTTTCTGTTTATGTAACGTAACTTGTCTTTTGTTCTCATCCAAACAGCATCACATGGATCCATCCAGCAACTTTTGTAATTACCGCACAGCCCTGCAAGGAGCAGCACAGCGATCTCAGACTGCCAACAGCAACCGAGAGAAAATTGTTATCCCAGTTTTCAACCTGTTCATTAAAGATATCTACTTTCTGCACAAAATACACACAAACCGCTTGCCCAACGGGCAAATCAACTTCAAGGTAGGAATCGCTATTATAGAAACTATAACACTAATCAAATGCTTGCCTGGCAATTTTGAATCTCGTTATCTCACAGGCATCTTTACATGTTTCAGCATTGCTCTAATGTAGACAGGTACTTTTTATCTAGAGGAAAGGATTTTATGGTCTTGATACCCAATCTCTCTAAAGCGAGCACTGCAGTTATAGTATCTATATTATATTGCATTTCCCACAGACCACCACTGCATACACAGAAGGGAATACATAAAACTGCTGGAATGTAATTGCCTTCTGTTAAAACTAAGAAAAATTGATACTTCAGCATATTTAAAAAAACAGCCTTTATTTGAAGCAGGGACAAAACGCACTGCAAGCCATTAAATATACCTAAGTTGTTTTAATAATATTGATAACCAACAGCAATACATTGATACAGAAAGAGTTAACTGGAAAGGAAAATCTCTTCAAGGAAGGTTGTGTTCAAGCAACATTTAACGTAAAGGAAAGAACATGAAATCAAGGAATGCAACAAATTCAGCATATCAAGGCAAAGAGTTCATACCTTCTCACCTCAGTCCTGCCTTATGTTCACAAAAGAATGGGAGAAACAGGCAGGAAGACAAAGTTTAGAAAATAAGTCTTTTGGTGGCACAAGCCCTTATCTCTGCAAACTCTGACAGTCACTTCACTCTAAGTCTTCAGAGTTGCTCCTATTAGGTTAGCTAGCTACAAACACCACACTTAACCAGCAAATGACACTTAACAGGTCTTCAAATGAGTTTGTCTTTAAAGAAATTCACTATTTACTCTTCTAGTAGATGAAAAGGAGCGAGTGCAGCTGGCTTTTTCCATAGGCAGATGTGCATTTATGTTAAAGAACAATTTAGAATTCTAGGCTAATTTCAAGGTGGAGGTACAGGTTACTATGGAGGAAAGAGTTGCAGAATTGATTAAGAGTCTCCCAAGTCTCCAACCACACAAGGTAACACCACTAAGTGGGCATTGTCTCAGCAGCCAGTGGAGACATTCGGCTATCTGGAGATTTAAGGTGGGAGCAGGGAAGGGATAACAACTATGGTACTGTGGTCACTAGAATCAACTATCAGATACAAAGCAGGGGTTGTTTGGAAGCTACATAAAAGGTCACAGCCCCAGGGAATTCATTCTTTACAATGACTTGCTAAATACATGGAAAAAAATTGTGATGGTCGAAAGCACAGTTCTAATTAGAAGCTTAATATAATATCAGAGGTTACTGCAGCCTACTAGAGCAGATAGGGTAAAACGAAGACTTGAAAGCTTCTTGATCATGAAAAACTGCTTATGAGCAATTACCCATTATAGAGAAATCACATATTATATAATTTATGTATTTTCATAATTCTCACTACTAAAAAGTGCCTCCCTGGTATAAACAGTTCTCACTATTTATACTATTAAACAAACCACATATTTTCTAAAGCAAGAGGATCTTCCTGACTTATAAAGGAGAAGATGATTCTCAAGTCATACTGTTATTTGGAGAATAAACAGTAAGAAGAGTACTATCCAGCTGCCATTCTTTTGCTAGTAACCTACTTGTATTTGGTGTTGCACATGTAACAAGAAAATGCAGGATTTCTTTTCAGTACTAGCCTGGAAACAACCCAGCTTTTTCCTCAAGAGGACAAAATGGACTTTCATTAAAAATAGCACTTGACTCCTGAATGCCTGCTTGTTAGGCTAGTTTGAAAAGGGTAAACTTCTTCAATAACACTTATGTAGCCAGATTTCTACCAATTTGGGTCTCCTTCTCCCTGATTAATAAGCATGCGTTTTCAAAGGACCACTGCCTGTTACTATCCTGCCAGAATTTTGCTACTAAGATAAGGGGCAAAATGCACACAAGAAACCCTAAGTAGTTATGTGCTTCCTATAAAATCTTGAAACAGCCTCTATGCATCATTTTGATTATTTCTTAAATATTAAGAATGCCTTATGAGCAAGTCAGGAGTTCATTTAAGTTCAAGATTGGAAATGTAAAATAAAATGAATGAAAAATATTTTCTGCCTAGTTCACTTGCAGGTTAATGTAGAGATAAGATACTGAATCAATCAATGACACATATAAAGAATACCTCTTTTTAGTATATTGTAAATTAGAAAAAATATTGAGAACTGGAAGAGAACTGAACACAAAAGCCTAATGAGTAGACTCTTGTAAATTTGAGATACAAACAGAAAATGAGGAACTAGAAACAAGATAGAGCTGAAGGAAGAAGGATAACAAGGAAGAAGATTCAGTAAAGGATATTAAGAGGAAAGGCACAAATGAGAGCAAGAGAGGGGGACCCTGAAAGTGAATCCAAAGAACTAGTACTTTAAAAAGAATATAACTGCGATCGTAACAGTGTTCTTTTAATTACCTCATGCAGAAATTCTGGGAAATTTCAAGACAGATTCATGATTTCATGACATGGAAACAGGTCGAGTGTCCTTTTGAGAAGGACAAGAAGATCCACACTTATCTCCTTACAGCACCCATTTACAGTGAAGAAGGTAAAGTCCCCTACTGAATATTATAATGAACTTCCAAACTTGTAATGCAGACATAGAGCTTGGAGATGAAAGAATTAACATGCAATAAGTATTTGAAAAGTGCATATTACTACTTCTCATATTGGCTTCAAATCAGGGTAAACTTCCTTATTCACATCTGTTAAACTGTACCTGCTATATCATTATTTTAAATTAAATAACACTTCATTTTATTGCCTAGCTTTGTTCATTGCATCCTTTGAAAGTGAAGGTCCAGAAAATCATATGGAAAAAGACAGCTGGAAAACACTCAGGTATGAAATCTATTCAGAACTACAAGTCTTTTCACAGATACATACACACATCTTTACAATCCCTTTGCTTTATGCTGTTATATTTGATCTCTGGAAGCAGATCCCATTGTGGAAAACCCATTCAACTTGTAAGGCGTTCAGTTAGTGCCCTCGTATTTGCACGCCCACCTTGAGCACTATTTTGGCCCAGACATAATACTGGTTTTCCTCTTTCCTTCCAAACCTCTTTAAAGTTTGCTTCTAAGGGAGAAACGACTCCTCCTTGCCTCTCTAGAGGGGAAGCAGCTCTTCTGTGTGCACAATGAAATCCATTAATTAAAAACAGGGCTCTCCTAATGCTCTGACCAGCATAGAGAAACCTAGACCTTCGTAAACCACATTAAATGTTTAGATTTGACATGTCAGCACCAGATAAAGAAAGACTGAAGAACCTGGTATGTCCACTGGTACAGCTGAGCTGCATTATGATTATATTATACTAGAGGAGACGATGACCCCAGGGTTTCTTAGTAAGTTTAAGCTTTAAAGTTATGATACCTATGAAAAACAATGTACTTTATATTAAATACTATGCCAAGTTCCTTAAGCAACAATAAGGATGACAAAGTACATTATTTACCAGAGCACATCCTGTGAGACCTGAAGAGATGTTAGGGAGGTTACATTTTTATTTCATATCAAATCAGTATCTTTACTGGAACGCATAGGTGTAAAACATCCCTTGAAGAAAGATTTCCAGCAACTGCTACAATTTGTGTTCAGTTGGCAAAATGCTTTTTGGTTTGAGTAATGATTGACATTATATAAATTTCAAAACTACCTTTTTTTTCCCCCCCCCAGGACAACTCTGCTTAATAGAGCCTGAGATTTTGAGATATGATTTACAGACTTTGAAGCACACAGAAAGAACAAGATTTTCTTGAATGAAAGACTTGGGTTGAGCTAAGAAAGACCTCACTGGCTGAGGTCTGTTTTGTATATATAGTACCTTTTATGAATAAAAAGTGGTAAATATTTCACATATCAACCTTAAGGCACTTAAGTGAAGGGTTTTGGGTTTTTATTTTAATACAAGGGCAGGGCCCTGTTCTCAGAGATGAAGTGTATCATGGGAGGTGGTACCCCTGGGGAGGCTTTATTCTGTCAGCATCCACATTTTTATGTTTTATTACTTCCAAAAATAACGTTAAAACACGCATCCCAGCTACAGCTAGCATTCAGGATAAACACTCCATTGGACCAGTAACCTACAGGACACTCAAAACATTTCCTTGGCTTTGAAGGGAAGAACCTCAATTCAAGACAGAGAGGCCGTTCGTACGTGTGACTAAGTGCTTGTCAAGTCAAGGCCTTGGACATCTGCAGTTAGCGTGTCCCTCTCCTACACCAGGAAATAGTGCCTTACAAGGTACTGAAATCGTTTAGTGTACCTTCTATTACGCTGGACTGGAAGCAAGGAAAATAAAAATATGGATGTCGCAAAACCAGCTACCATGTACTTTTTACCTAAAACGGAGGATACGGCACACGGAGTAGAGTATCCCTGCCTATAACGTTGATGGTGCAGCCAACATATTTTTGTTACGTGAGTTCAAGAGGGAAGATGGGGTCAGTGCTGGGGGGTGAGCGTCTGTGTGTGTGTGTCTGTGCGGGCATGCGGGCCTGCCTTTCAGTGCTCCTCGGGCTAGCCTTTACGTTCCCGCTGTCAGAATACTTTGTGTTTTCCTTTTCTAAAATCAGGGATTTTTTTTTTCCTTTTTAATTGAGAAGGATGTCTAACCTAGATTATCTCTGCAAAACAGATTTGCTGAGTTTTAGTCTCCAAGAAGTTGTTTGCAAAAGATCATGCATGAGTTATGGAAAGGGAACTAAACTCAGATGTCAAATTTGAAGCTAAGGCTAAGATTTCCAAAGAAGCTTAAGACGAGTTGAATACTCCATCTCCACTGAATTGGGCCTTGTGTTCCCTAAGATTCCTTTGAAAATGCTAGTCAACAATTAAAGAACAACTTACATGAAAAGCTTTCTCTAAAAGCCCTGATTAAAAGTGTGATCCAATACACCGTAAAGTATGGCTAATACACATATAATGTGTGTACACCAAAGGAATTGGATCAGGCCTTCAAACCCAAGAACAGCATCAGAATTGGAGGCAATCTCTGCAACACTGGTGGCTAATTTCTCCTTTTAATCTTGAGGTTAAGGCTAATTTGGCTATCAAAACAAGCGTAGCTGAGAATCTGATACTAATTTTCATGAAAAATTGCATATTTCAGAATTTACTTTCTCCCTCAATCTCCGAGTTAGGAAAAAAAACAGGCTCAGATTAAAAGCTCTTTTGTTTTATGAACTACTGCTCTAAATGCCAACTGTCCTTTCCAACAACTGTCCCTATGGCTCCGGGGCTGGATATTTATAAAGACAGTGAGTTGATGCAGACATATCTAGCAGAGACTATGTTCTTTTCCAAAGCCCTGGCCTCAAGCAGAGCCTCACAAAGGACCTCTTTGAAAGCTGCCAGTGGTTGCAGCCCTCTAATACATCTCACTCTGCCTCTGCTGAAGGCAGGGGGCACAACCAGCTGGACCAAGGGGCTGCCTCCTCCGTTCCTGCCCGCCGGGCTCCTCCTGCCGAGCGCCTCCAACCCCGAGCAGCCCCGTGGGCTTCACGCAGCCCTTGCGCTCGCCGGGCAGCGAGCGTGGCTGCCTCGGCCCTGTAGCGGTAGCAAAAGAAAAGGGCCTGCCCTCTCGGCCTGCATTTTTCCCCCCTTTATCAAACGCTTAAAATAAGAGCAGCAAATTGGCACAAGGAAGAGAGGAAATAAAGAAATAAATAAAATCAACATTTTGCTATTCCCATAGGAAGGAAATCAAGGAGAAATAAACATACTAGAGAAATGCAATGACAAAGGAGAAGGAATACTAACTGTTAGCAAGAACAGCCCAGAAAAGGAGAGGGGATATTTCTTGTGATCTGCTGCTATTTCTCCTGTGCTGAAGCACTGACCTTCAGCCCTGGATTAGAGTAAGAATATTTATACTGTATTATTACAGTGTTTTGCACTTTCAGAGATGTTCTAGCTAGTAACATTGTCAGACACTATAAAAGGGATTGTATATCAGCTTTGTTTATGTAACTGAAATTTAAAAGGGATGATTAAAAATTAAGAAAAAATATATATTTGAAATGCAATTTTAGAACACTTTCTGTAAATGTATGGAAAA
Source organism: Nothoprocta perdicaria (assembly GCF_003342845.1). NCBI lineage: Eukaryota > Metazoa > Chordata > Aves > Tinamiformes > Tinamidae > Nothoprocta > Nothoprocta perdicaria. The sequence goes on along the minus strand of NW_020455555.1, from coordinate 61,943 downwards.
AAAAAGCTTTCACATGAATGTGCACTTCACTGGTCAATCAGTCCTAGTATATACTTGAAATCAATGCAGTACTTACATTGGTTCTTTTTTATTTTTCTTCCCTCAGTTTGATACATTCCTTAAATCTGTGTTTTGCTATACGGCGCTGAAATGCTACATATAAAGCTGTACCATAAAGCAGGATATTCTGTGTTTGAATGGATGTGCTTGCATTAATAAAAAAAAAATTGCTTCAACCAGACTAACCTTTCCATAGTTATTTTTCACTTGCAAAGTGAACAAGCCACAGACAAGTGGCCAGGAGAGGGGAATGAGCCAACTGCAGCAGATACAGTCGTAATGAACAAAGTGGTTACCTAGATTGAAACCCTCACTTAGTAAGAGGCATCACGAAGTATTTTCTATATTTATCTCGTTAACAAGGAAGCTCAGAACGGTCTCGCACAGCTCGATGCTGGGGGCATTTCCAGCCCGGGACGGAGGCGGCTTTTGCAGCCCTTGCCCTTTTTCACCGCCCTGATGCACAGAGGCAAAGCTGGCTTTGGATGCGGATCCGGCTTTCCTGACACCTGGTGCCACCCCTGTCCCCTTGGCCTGTCCCTTCCCAGCGTCACAGGCCATGAGAGAGGCTGGACCTCGAGCTGCAGAGCCCTGGAGGTGGCACCAGCCTTATTTTGCTCTTTAAAGCACTCGGCAGGGGGTTCTTTCCGTGACAAGGCACCCACAGCATTCAGAAAAAAGCACAAGTTTCAGTCCTTATGGCTCATTAGGGAAGATAATTGTGTTTACCAGCATTAAGAGGATCTAGCAGACAAGAGGCTTCCCGATGGCCAGTTCCTGTGCATAATTAACATGCATATTACATACTTGAAAACTCACTTTCAATTATGTGCCATCCAGTCATTAGGATAAATTAGCTATTTACACAGGCATGAGAGTAAACAATAAAGCCTCTTTCCAGACACTTCACTTCCATTAAAAGACAATGCAACCGTGACAAGCAGCAGCTCAGCACCAGCGAGATATTTTTAGTGGTTAGCAGCAGCTTGATTTATGAAGTTAATAGCTCCCAAGAAGCAGCTTTTATTCCAGCAAATGACACCCGCATAGCAAGATTCAGCTGGCTTGTTAGCAATTTTTCAGAGGACATAAATAACTTGGAATCTGCGGGGTTTTGGGGTTGTCTTTCAAGTCAGGGCCACATTCAGGGCCCTGAGCAGCATTCGGGGAGTTTCGCCTCCCTGCAGCCATCGGCAAGGGCCACGCGGACAGTGAGACACGAGCCCACGGGAAACCCAGGTGCAGAGGGGCGCTGCGCGAAGGCGGCAGCCTCGGCTAGGCTGTTTCTGGACCAGGGCCATGCCAGGACTCGGGAGAACTGTTTCCAAATGTTTCCTCCCGGGCTCATTACAGGCAAGGCAAATAACAGGCTGCACTTGGACGTCTTGGCAAAACTCCATGGGGTGCCCACAGAGGCTGCACCAGCTGCCCCCGGTGCCCCACACACACAGGGATGCGCATCCACATCACACACAGGGATGCGCATCCACATCACACACAGGGATAGGAAGAGATAGCTCCCACGCACAAGGTTCACAGAGAGATAATTCTGCAGAAGGAACACACAGGCACTGGAAAGCAGGCTACCTCACATCAACGTGAAACACCATGTAAAACATAAGAGCAAACACAAACCAAACCGCTGAATTCAAAAATTCCTGCCTCATCTGGATCAAGAGGGAAGTAATTCTAAAATTAGTGCAAATAGGTTCCCAATGCTTCTAATTTTAACCTGTATCTTTCAAATATGAAAACTGCTGCTGAACTTTGTCTGAAGATTAATATAGTTCCATTAGTCTTGAAACAGATCTGCAATGCGAAAAAGCAGGATCCCTCTACATAGGTAGGAAAGCACTTTAAAACATCTTTTTAATCACTGTTGTAGGAGCACTTTAACACCTCTCCTGCTTCTGGGCTGCAATGAATGAATGAATTCAGAGCAGCCCTCACTGCTCTGCACTCAGGGCTTCCTTTTAACTAGTTGAATATTTAAACAATACTCAGTTGTTCACATTCAACTCAAACATGATATGACCAGACATTCTGCCCCCAAGTCACATTTTAATACAGAATTGAAGTACAACATGTTTCACTACAGTATTAAAATGTACTAAAGAATCTCATTTTCTTATTAAAAAAATAATAAAAAAAGGCAGCAGCAGCTCTGCCATATGCTTTGGTTAGGGGCACAGCTGAGACCATGAGCTGCAGCCTCTGGTAACCAGGTATCTGAGGCCCCCAAGGGCCACAGGGCAGGAAACTCGGCTCAGAGGAAACGCAGCAGCCGCCACCGGGGACCTCTTTTTCTCTTGAAAAAGAGCCAGTCCCTTCAAACACGTTATTATTTAGAATAGGAACTACTCAGGAAAGCCCTTCTCAACCACCAACAGTCTCTTTGTAGGAGGAGGGAGGAAAGGACCCCCAGGGCAAAGCACTGCTCATCCCTGGGGCACCCACCACCCCATCTACAGCACTGACCCAGAATGGGAACACACAATGCCAGGTTGATTTAAGCTTCCAGCCCAGAGAGGTTTTTATTTTCCAGTGGGCGTGAGGACAGCACCATGCCCGAGCACTGGGGGGATTCGCCTCTCCTCAGGGTAGCAGAGCTGAGCTCGCCTGAACCCAAGCACCAGCCCTAAACATTTCACACCAGGAGCCACTGCACACAAGGCCATTTCCTCAGTCAAACAAATCAAGGCAGGACCAAAGTTAGGAAGAGTCACTCAGCTACTGCCTGAACCAGAATTTACAGGGAACAAACTTGGGTAGTTCCTGCACCAAACCGTTTTACTAGGTCTCAGACCAGTCTGTTAGTACATCTTTCTTTCTGAGAGAGCATTTTAAGCCAAAGTGGGTGAACGGTCTCAGAAATAACAAGGAGCAAGGGCACCACTGCATGGGCTTGCAGATGGCAATGCTATAGCTCCCCAAAAAGATATTTCATCTATTTCACCTCTATCTTAAAACACAACTGAACCGGCCAGAACAAGGGTGGGTTTTAGTACAGCCTTATGCAAACACTGAAATTTAAACAAAAAAACAGATTCATTCAGCAGCTTACCTTAAAATAAAAAATAGAGCTTGTCACATGGCAACATCACAGAGATACAAACCAGACATCTTTAACCATCAACTACTTTGCAAAGCACATGAGATTCATACTAAAAACATGGAAGCCACCCCCTTAGTGCAATCTGACAGTAGGATTGCCTAGAAAATCAAGAACCACTTGCATTATTTCAGCTCCTGAGCAGCAAGACCACAGTACCTGTGAGAGAAGCAGGAGAGCCCTTCTCTGCAGCCACCACCTGCAGCTTCCCCTGCGCAGACAGGGAGCGGCAGCAGCTCTCCCAGGTGGCCCCACTCACGGCCAGGGTGGTGGAGCCCAAATGCGGTGCAGCTGGGAGCAGCCCCACTCCTCCCCACAGCCCTGACCAGCACCACCCCTCTCCCCATGCCCAGGGCTGCCCGCACCTGTGGCCAGCCCGGCCGGGCCCAGACCCGCCTGCCCCTCGTTGCACCAGTAGAGAAAGGTGGTGGTGGTGCAGCTACCAGCTCATGAGAGCTGCACCACCTTGGGGTGCAGCTCTCCTTCTTGGGGTGACAATGGCAGCGATGCAGCCCAGGCAGCTGGAGCTGAGCACCCTCTGCCAGGCAAAGCACTCTCTACCAGTGTAGCAGTCACTGAGCTACTACCTGCGTGTTGATGCATCACTTAAAGACTATTTGAAGCTTATTTAGAGGTCTGACAAAGCAAAAAGACTGCTCAATTTTATTTTAAAATTAATACTGCAGCATGCACGATGAACTGCAGTCTGCACACACACCGATGCTACAGAGCAGTTTAGGGCTCCTGCACAGCCGCTCTCTGCTCCTTTGTCCCAGGCTCTGGTTCTCGGTACCACGAGGTGCCAAGTGCCCAGCGGGACAAGGGAGACGGTTTGCAGAGGGTTCCAGTAGGAGTCCTGGGGCCAGAGGGCAGGTGCATCTCAACATTCACGAAGGAAATGCATCTTATGGAGAGAAAAACACAGGAAAAGCAACACAAGTGGATTGGGATTGGATAAAGTAGACTCAGGATAACGTATTTTCATGTATTTTTTCATATACATTTTCTGATTCTCAAAAACCTTACGTTCTAGTCCCACCAAGCAGCATATTTTTAAGTAAGTTCAAGTGAATGCTAAAGCCCAACCTGAATTCATTCTGATGAAGCATCTAATATAAAAGTGTGATCTGAGCTGGTCTTGTTTTGACTTCTCTGACCACAGAAGCTTTCCCTCTCCTCCACAGATGTGAGTTTCTTGGATAAAAGTTATAATTAAGGCATTTAACAGCCAGAAATAAGTTAGATTTTATCTTGGTTCAGTGACGCATGTTCCTATTCAAACACCCCTCTATTTGTTGCTCTAACATTAAAATGCAATGACTACTTAAAGGAAAATACAGCTGGCTTTCTGTACTTGGGCCACAGTTTAAAGAAAGGAAAACGGTGCATTAAACAAACAGCATCTGTCAAAACACACTGCAGCTTGGCACCCAGGCGTGTACCCCGAGCCCGTAGTGTGGGCTGAGGGGTGATGCAGAGGCTGAAGCTTGATGTTTCTAGTGCTATTCTGGATGGTGCATCAGCAGCTGGGCAAAGCCTGAGGCGTCATTCGGAGGTGCAGATCAACCCCTCACCCAAGCAGAGCCGAGGGAGAGAGACCTTCCCACAGCCACCGACCCGGCCAGCCAATCCTGGCACCGCCGCCTCCTCAGGAGCGGATTTCACGCAGCTCATCCAAGTCTGGAGTCACCACCGCTCCATCTGCAACATCTTACTTTTCCCTATTGTGCGACCTTGTGGTTGCAACAGTAAACAGCAGCTGGAGCTCACTGTTCAAAAACACTGCATTCTCCTTTCCACAAGGATTTGCATGGGGCTCCAGCCTCAGGACTTCAGTCCCCCACACTGGGGCGTTTTGCACATGATGGGGCCCGAGTTCACTGCCAATAATGAGAGCTCCTTACTAACACTGATGCACAGTTCATGCTACTGAGCTCAGTTTGCAGATGGGATGCACCTGAGGTTTTACATCTCCTTCAAGCCACCCCATTTCATGCTCCCTGTTAAAATGGAAGAGCACAAAAACAAAACAGAGCCCTGAGAATCAGCAGCCTTGGTCGAGCTCTGCCAGGCCAGTGCGCCATGAGGTAGATGGTGCCACCACCAGGGTCCCTGCTGGGCCGGGCTGAGCTCCCCGCTCCAAGCCTCAGTCCCGAGGAGGAACCAGACCGGGCCTGAGAGCAGAGCCAGGCGGGAGAGAAGGCCGGGAAAGGCTGCGGGAAGGCCTTGGGAGCTGATGGCCTTGCACCCTGCATGGGGCCCATGCCAGCAGAGGCGTTCAGCGGCCGCATGAAGCGCCCTGGCGAGTGGGCACCAGCGCCGCGGGGCTTCGGCAACTGCGGTTCCCAGTGCGCAGCCATAGCAGATTTCACTGTTCACGCAAGAAATGTTCATACCTCACGTTTGACTAATTTTATCTCTTCCATGGATGACATTAAGAAACACCTTTGAATTGCTCCAGGGAAAAGACTAGCACTTTTCACCATGAAAGAGTAAACCTGGAGTATACATAGAGCACAGCACACTGCAGCACCCCCAAGAGAGCTACACAGCCATATACAAGCACATGTGCCTGCACCATAGCTCCATTACTGCAAAAAGCAACCAGAATTTCAGGGAAAGGAGATAAGTGAAATCACCTGTAAAGTAACTCTCTAATAAATGAATATTCCCTTTCGGAAGCCTATTTCTTTCTGAGAGTCATTACAGAGCTGATGATGTGCAATCAAAAAGACTGAGGATGGATAAAGCAATCTTAAAATACTGCTCTTTCATATGAACTGCAGGTTGTTGTAATAAATTAGTGTATTTCAGAATGCCAGCTTTTGGAATATGACAAAAAAAAAAATGTGGGTTGTAGTATAGAATTCATGAAATAAATTATGCTTAGAAGTCAATTCCCAAAGGTATTACGAGATCAAAGAAACATGGGAAGCTCTACTTCCTTGCAGCTCCCTTCCCACTCAGAGCATCCATTGACTTGGCTTTTCCTTGTTTGCTATTCCTGATGGTAGGATTTACCTGATTTACCACTTGTTTGCTATTCCTGATGGTAGGTCAGTCAGCTGAGATGGGCCATGTCTCCCAGTTCGTTGCTGAACGGACAAGAATGGTTAAGATTTTAAAGAGGCAGTTGGAAAAGAGCAGAGAAGAGACATACTAAAGAAGAGCAAATGAGTAAACAGACTGCATAAATAAGGAAGGTAGCACACAAAGGGAGATGAAAACACAAGATAAGAAACCTCATGAAGACAGACACAGAAAAGCATGATATATTGAGAGGGGATGGAAAAACAAAGTCCCACAAGTTTGCAGGATATATTTACACAGCACGTACAATTTCTTTTAGGTATGCTAAGGAGTTGGGGCAAAACAACTTGCACTCCAGACTGGTGTAAGTTTCTGATCAATATTAGGCAGCAGCTTAGCCTTGTATGTTAACCAATGATGAATATCTTTGCTGTATCATTGCTATCATCCTTGTGCCAGTGCAGTGATAACAACTGCAAAATCTGAACCCAGAATCGAGCTCTACCTGTGCATTTGCCCAGGGCTAAGGAGAAAAGAAAGAGAGAAAAGGGGCTTGAGAGAACTTTCTGGGTAAAAAAAATCACAGCCAAAAAGAGATGAAAAGCAGAAGAGAAGCAGGAAATCAGCGGTCATATGCTTATCTTACCACAGATGTGTGCAGTTTTGACTAGCTTTTGGAGCAGTACACCAAGCAGAATCGTGCTGTCATTTGCATTTCTCAAGCTTTTCCCTACCTGTCTTGAATGCATTATATGCAGGGATATAAGAGGCATCCTGTTCTCTTCTGGAGAATCCCTGTTAAAATAGACAAAATAATCAATCAGGGTTACATTCATCAATTAACTCAGCAAAGACCTTGCAGGAAAACATTGGAACCTATTTTCTAAAAATACTTGTTAATTTATTGAGGGGCAATCACCAATTTAAAACTCTCCCTTATGATGACATCTTTTAAAACTAAATACTCAAGGCCTATAACCTGTCATGACAGCAATAATTAAAATACTTTAGCATTAAAAAAATCTACTTTTGCATTTAAATAAAAGTAACACATTGAATATGGTTATTTATAATTTTAACTTAATATAAATAATAGTTCAGACAAAATTTAGTGTGTAAAGTAAAATAAGTCATTGGGAAACATGAGGCATAGATAATTAGTAAGAATTACCTGCATGGGCAGGTTTTACCTCACAGCTAAGCCTTCAAGTAACTGATGCAAACTTTCATGTTTAAGTTGTTAATCCCATAGACTGTGAAGTGCTATTAGTATGGAATACTTTCCTGCTATAAATATTCTACAGACTGATTCTTAGCAATAAAATCATCTTCCCAGAATGGTAGACATAATCATACTCTGAGGTGCATGCCATGAATCTGTTATTACTCAGTGGCAAAATCTGAGGACATTCTATGCCTAAGATTGTATTTATTGTCACTGTTTCACTGCAAGAAACTTGCAATGACCTAACACAGCATCCAGCCCACATGAACATCTTTGCTGACATAGCACAAGCAGAGCTGTGCTATTAATGAGCTGCTCACCCTGCACGGGTCACAGCAACAGGGTCTTCCCCAGGCAGCTCTTGCAAAGAGTGAAGCTAATTGTGGAGAGAAGAAATCCAGGCCTGCAGAGCCCTGAGAAGTTCAAATTAGCAGTCGCTTGGGCTACTTGTGCCTAAAGCCAACCCTGCCTTTAACTAGTCCCAAGCGGTGTGACTTCCTTTTAACTCTCACACATTAACTTCCAGTTTTGGAATGAAGGATGGAAAAAAAAAATTAAAGCTGAATGTGTACTCGATTCACTTCTAGGACTCCAGCACTGCAGTGCCACAGCCTCATGCTGCAGGCCATTTCTGACCTACAGGTGCAGAGAAACGGCTGTAACGGGGAAGAAGAACAATGGCACCTGTGATAAGTTATGGGCCAGGTGGTTGTGCTCATCTGTCACCAGTCTGATGAAGGCCAAGCCTCTGAACAAGGACAACGGGAGCTTTTTGAGGCAGTGTGTGGCTGCTAAGAGCTGAGCTCCAGCTGTGCTCAACCCCTCTGAAGGATGTGCAGCTGAGGTGGGAATGGCCAGCGACCAGCGGCTCAAGAGGAGGTCGGCTCACACATCTTGACCCAAGTCTTCATGCATATGTATAAAATATCCTTTTAACTTCTTCTAGCTTATCAGTTTCTTAGGAACCACTAAAGTATCTTGAAAAATTGGGAAAGAGTCCAAAGGTTGTGCCAAATGGTGATTTTCCAAGAAGAAATTAACATCTGGTATAAACTTATGTTGTCTGAGGAACTGACTGTAGACGTTCATATTCATCTGAATAGTCACCTGAAATGCAGTGAACATCTAGCTGAACTTTTGCTACAAACATTATTTGAAGCTTGCAAGACATCCACCTGGTAAAATATTATCATAAAAAATTTATTTCAATGAAAACACTTAGAACAAATTTTAAAATGCAGACATTTGATTTATTTACAGAGAATATCACTTGCAAGAAGTCTTGCACTGCACTCCCTCCACTTTAAGTACAATACAGTACACCGTTCTCCACAATAAGTTACATAAAGGGAAGTTTTATATACATGTAAAAAGGATCAGTGCCCAGAACTATTTGCACAGCATATCTGCCATTCAGAAACCAAACAATTAAATCTCTTAATCGCCTTCAGATTTCTTGAAACAAACTGAATTGACAAACAGATCTTAATTATCTGAGAGAAGGGTTTTCAACTAACTTCTAAATTCAGTGGAGACCATGCAAATGGTTCAATCCCTGAACTAGCATTCTCAGCACTCATTTTAAGAGCAAAGATACAAAAGAGGCATGCCATATGATCGCATATAAGACAACATGGAGAAAAATGCCCTGCCCGCATTTCAACAGTTTATATACCCTGAAATCTCCAAAAGAAAAGTAGGGAAATAGCAGTGCCATTGTACGAGGCACTCATGAGACCACACATGAAACTACAGAGAACTCTGTTCATGTCTGCTCAAATAAAATGAACTCAAACGGAAACAGTGAGGAACAAGGCTACTAGGATTATCAGTGGAAAGGAGAGTATCCCGCGAGGAAAGACTGTAATAGCTTTTTCCAACGTGTGGAATAGTCTCCACAGTCCATGACTGCCTTCTAAAACCATGCCAGGGAAGGCCAGACAAAGAGAAAGTAAGCAAAGGACGAGACCGGCTCAGTGGCAAATGCACCACTAACAAACCTAACAAGTGGGTGCTGAAATGCCAAGACAGTTTCTCAACTTTAAGGCTGAGAGGTACAGGCAGGACCTTTCACGATGGGGTAGTGAGGTCAAGCATCCTTAAGCAACTGAGTTTACTAGTACAACTCAACTTATAAGAGCCTAAGACACAGAGTCTTACTGTGGCAAAGAGAGACCCAGAAACAAAACTGAAAAGTTTCCAACCTGCCTGACCCATCTCCAAGATAAAGCGGCCTCTCTTTTACAATGTGAAACTATTTTAAATGCTTTAAAAATCCACTTTAAAAGATTTTCATTTCTCCCCCTTTCCCATATATTACTCCATATTCAGCAATGTGAATGTTTGTTAATATAAGAAATACAGCACCAAGCTTCTGCTGTGAAGGAAGCAACCTGAAGAGTTCGCATACTGCTCTGCATTTCACGGATAGTTTTTACAGGGAGATCCTTGGTTAAACTTGGCTCGTTCTACACATTTCTCTCGTTTCTACAGCAGAATGCAAGTATAGCATCCCTCTAAAGGTACAGTACAGTGAGGCATACAAGACCGAAAATACTCTGCAGACAATGCAAAAGATTATTTAATTCATAAAATAATGCAGATATAAGAATTGCAATGTACCCTGTGGAAAGAGTTGCGCATTTCACCGATGCGTTTATCCAGTCAATTCTGAAGACACTTTCCTTGAAGTACCTAAGCTTCCTGGATTCTTATTTCAGGTACTTGAACTGGTAAGATATGTAGGTAAGAACGTATCAGTCATAGAATTGCTTAGAAAACAAGAACAAGAACCAAAAAAATAACCCTAAACTCTTCTTCACTGAAAAAGAGAGGCACTGCATTTTTAAGCTGAATTAAGGCTGTAAAACAATGCTGGTTCATTGTGAATTTGAAGTCATCATCTTCACCCTGCGCCAGGGCTCCATCTAACCCGCGGCTTCGCTGTTAGTCCTATAAGCCTGTTTGCGGAGATGAGTCTCAATCTCCTCCCTGAAGACCAGCATGCCAAGGTGCGAGTGAGACGCTTCGTTCATGGCTTTGGACTGGATGCACATGCGGTACTGCTCCGGAGTCAGTTCGTCTGCACAGTGCTTCTCGTGCCAGAGGTGGAAGAGACCGGGCACTGGCGTCCTCACCACAATAAGGTCACCGTGCAAGTACTTCCTGTAAAGGTGGACGTCCTCACCGCCCCAGCCTTTCACTTCCAAGTCAAACCCCCCTATGAAACAACGTCAAAAAACGTTACCGAGGTGTAAAAAGTTAGATCTAAGGCAAGATGAGCAACAGTGTAGCACATGAACAAATTTTGTATGACAAACCAGAAATTCTGGAGCAGTTAACTGTTAGCCCCATGCTAAAGCATGACAAATTGAGGGAGAGAAGCTTCAAGCACTGCATCCTTTGTGGTAGAAACTGCCTCAGACACAGATCACGCGCTGCTGGCATCAGGGAGTCTCTTCAAACAGAGTCTCCAAATCACATTACATGTGACATAGCATGTGACAGCTGCAGAGAGTGGCAAGCAAGCCTCCCTGGGCATGCTTCTCCTGTTCTTAGCAATCATAATGGATTTTAGTATCTGGATAATGAAGCAGTCATGCACCATATGAAAAACTCTTCTCTTTGAATGCCAGCAATTACTCCATAGATTGCAACTCAAAACCTCGGATTAAGGGAAGAAATCCAATCCCACCACTGTTGGTTCTCTCTTGCCTTACCAAGGCTGTAGCAAGAGAAACAATCCAGACTGACAAAAAAACTCAAAACCTGAGAATTCTGTCGTTGTCATGTGCATGTTATGTACTAAATGAAAATGAGTGTTACTAGAAATTAAACAAGGTTGAATTAACAAGAGAGCAGCTAAGGCAAGGAATGCAACAGCATCTAGTTCTCAACTGAAGTAAGTCAAGATGTTGTGTTTTAACAGCACGCCACAAGAGGGTGCCAAAGTATATTCCTAAAGCCTTAGGCAACTATATCCAAGTATTACTACTCAAGCTGTTCAAAAAACATTAAAGAATTTTAACATTTTCATGGGAGGTCTTCTTGGGAGATATCCTTCAAAAAGTTGGTTAATTTAGTTCATATAATCAAAAAGTAGAAAGAAACTATTTTTAGAAGTTTCTGAATAAAATGTTGTTTATTTTCATGGATACTGTGTTTTTTAACAACTGTTGGTTAGACGGCATGTCAAGATCTAAAACACTTACCTCTTAGTCTAAACTTGACCATCAGCAAGTCTGACTGCTGAACTCAGCAAAATAGCATGAGACAAATGCAGGAGCTTATACAAGGCTATCTTGAAGCTATGTAAGAAGAGGGAACCTTGCTACAAAAAAACCTGCTCAGTTTCATCTTACCAACAGTCAGAAAGTCTGTGCGATACTGACAAGTCATCCCGAAGCCAAAATCCCGCCAGAAACCTGAATCCTTCTTGTGTACCTGCAATTTTAAAATGATAGTGTTGTGAAATGTAAGACACAATGAAAGAAATAGGAGTACATTGTAATTAGTTTTGTAGAAACAATTTCTTTTGACAGTCCTTCCACCTTTAGGCAACCAAGACCCAGAAAATATAGCACTTCCCCCTTTCTGCTGAGGACAAAATTACCATAAGTGTATGTGGGGTTTATTTATTTATGTTCATTGCAACCAAATTTCTCTCTCTAGTTGCATATTTCTCTAAAATACAGGTAGAGCTCTGTTTTATCTAGTATGTGATATTTGTACTGTGTGATAAACTTCTTTTCCAAGTATTTTGTCTGTAATGGAGAAAAATGCTTGGATATTTAATCACATTACTAAATGTTCTAAGATACCCCACATTTAATTTTGGTTTAATACAAGGCACAACTACCCTTCTTCAGAATGAATCTGGCTGCTTACCAGTTGCTGCTCCACAGCAGGTGGTGTATCTTGGTTGGCATATACAATAGCAGGATTATAGAGGCTAAATACCACCGGATAGAAAACCTTCTTTCCTAAAAGGAAAAGGAGATAAATAATTATTAAGACTATTCCCTTTCCAAAGGCAAGAGGAAACTGTAGGAGTCTCCTCTTTATGTGGCATGTTATTAATCATCTAGTGAAAACCAGTAAGTATGTACATCTCATCAGATAACACAGCAAAAAAATCCCTAAACAATCATAAGCAGTTAAGTTACAAAAATAACCAAGACCAAGGAACACACTGCATTGCATGCTTTTAAATAAATAAATAGCAGGCTATGTCCAGCATGCAAGAGTCCCACGAGGTCATTAAGTGTTGCAAGTATCTCGGCTGTGCTGTGCCACCAGTTCTAAACCTATTACCGGAATCTGACAGGTGTTTTTCAAGGGGCTCTTGCTGATGCCTTCAAATCTCGCTCGAAGCAGAGGTGGCACAACTACCAGCAGAAACTGCCGAGCAGTCTCTCCAACTCCCTTCCCTGTGCAAATTGACCAAGTATTTTGGAGAGTAAAACTCTCCAAAGTTTTTCAAAAACTTACACAAACCATTTCATGAATTTCAAACACAGGCAAAAGTAAAGAGCAAGAATTAGAATCCAAAGAGCTGACCAGTCTTTCTTGTCCATTCATTATGTGAAAAAAAAAATCTATTCATTCCAAATTGATATTTGAAGAGTAAGTTTTGTAGTTGCAACAAACCTGCATTAAGAGTAACCATTAAATCTATCTATCTATATATTTTTCCCTTTTGACAGAAGAAGCCTTAGCAGAGCGTTTCAAGGCAGCGCTCAAAACTCAAGAAAGCATTTTCTTCTTGTAGAAGCTTGTAAAACAAGTGAGCTTCATAAACTTGAGACAACCAGGTCAGAAAAAATCACAGCTTGGGATGCAAGTGTGGAACCGTAGCTCTGCCCCAGCCTCATGTTGGGTAGCTTTTACTGCAAACACTTTTATAAACAAAACACAGGTAAGTACTAAAAGACGTAAAACCAACTTGTTAAAGATTTTTGTATAAGAAGAATTACATTCCACTTCCATGAGACTTCCCATGTAATTCTGTTACACAAATCTCCTACAAATTAGCAAAAATTAAACCGTCGGACTTTTTCTTACTTGCCTAAGCTGACAATGTGAAAACTTATCTATTGCACAAAAATACAATGAATTCTTATCTCAAAACAAAAACTAGAGAATCAATTATTTTTCAGTCTTTAAAGTATTTTCTTTTGAGCGTGGTTCTTTTTCCTTTAGCTAGCTGAATGCTATTGAACAGGTTCTACCATTCCAACGAGTCTGGATGCTCAACTACGGACACTTTAAAAGCCCAACAAGCTAAGACTCGGTTAGAGCAACTTAACAGGAACATACCGGGCTCCGCATTCAAGCGGCAACTGTTGAGGAACTCGGCTGTGAAATAAACATCAACGTCACAGAAGAACATCAGGACCTCGCCCTTCTCCCAGGCTCTGGCACCCATGTCGAGTCCCCGGCCACGGTTAAACTCCTCATTCAAAGAGACAAGTGTGTAATTGTGGAAATTAGTTTCCCTGAAAGAAAAACAGAGTCAAATTCAAAATAAATCCATGCATGGGGTGGAAGGACTTTTATACTCTTCCAACATTTTACAGGAATTTCGTTTGGACATTTAAAAAATAATCCAGTTCTATATCAGGATGAGATCAGCGTTCAGCAGCTAAATGGTGGCTTCACAGCAGTAAGACAGAATTCACTGCTACCTAAAGGTTTCTACCCATGACAGACTAATTCACCGTGACATTTTAATCCAGCAATGCAATAGTCTCTGCCAAACACAGTTCATCAGAAAAGACTCGGTCCTGCACTGTATGACGCGGACACGCAGGCCACAGGCTCATTCTGGCTAACAAACTTAACAGGCTCCCAGCTCAGGAAGGAGAACGAGAGCTCAGGCAGAGAACTAGCTCCTTAGAGACTGATGGACACAGCTACTCAATCTGAAAGCGAGACAGATTTCTCACCTAACTGGGCAAAGCTGCCCCGTTCCTCTGAAGCAACATTTGCAAGTTTTATATACAAACTGCTGTAATTCTATTTTCTGTAAGCCACAGCTGACAAAATACCCTTTATTTGAAGCTATTCTATAGAAAAAGGTAAGTATAATGGACATTCTGGAACCATTACATGGTACAGAGAGCCTAGAGGACAAACCTAACTTCTTGGCCAGACAGATTGAGAAGCAAAGCAGCCCTGAACACAGCAGCCAGTCATTTCTCTTCCTCGTCATTGAAATAAATTCTCCAGTGCAAAGAGCTGTCACAACATGCATCCCAGTTCAGGTACAATTAAACACTGCACCATTAATTCTGAACAGTCTGTTAATGTAAATGAATATTCATAGCAAAACTTCTGTATTTTTTGGTGCTGTCAGTCTCAAAGCTGCTGCTGTTAGGCTTTCTTGGCCTTTTTAGATGTGCATGCTTCAGGTACAGAAAACTCAAAACCTCACCTAAAAGTTTATTGCAGACTTTTGCAATTTAACCTGTGAAACACTAAAAGTAAAAATATTCATTGCAAGTTGTATCTGCCTATACATTTTTTTTCATTTATTGTTCTTTCGTTTTTAAAAATGACTAACTACCATTCAATCTTGTTTGTACTGCTGATATTGGATATACTTACTTACCTAGCTACAGACTCTAGGATGCTTTTCACTTCTGACAGTCCGTCTTGTCCAAAATACACCACAGTGAGGTGAATACGCTTATCTTGATGAATACACACATCCCTATAAGCACAAAGACGAGCTGCTGTTATTACTTGCAACACAACAGAAACCTCAGGCACTTTAAAAAAAACATCGACAGATACAAATATTTCAGTGAGACTTTAACTAGCTTTTAAAGAAAGCAAAGAAAAATGTTTTCCTGCCTCTCTCCCCCTATTTCCCACTTGAATTGGATTGTACCAATATTATATGCCTCACTCCAATGCCTTATTTTAGAAAAAGAAGCACAAAAGGGGGCATAAGTACAAAAAAGGGCATGCTCAAGAACATCAGTTTCCAGGTTCACAATAGTCCTGGCATTCATTCCAGGAGGGGGTTTGGTATAGTTTGAGATGCAGTTAAATCCATGTGGAAAGAATGCTTTCCCCATATAAACAGTTTGGTTACAAACACTCCAAGGCAATTGCACACAAGGCTGGAGTCATTAGTTCTACCATAAATCTACCAGGACACAAATTCATTTGAAAAATGGAAAAATCACTAAGAGTCAGTAACACAGCTCACTCTACAGTCTAACGCACCTACCTAAAGTTTTGCATAAATTGTGCAAATGCCTCAGTTCTTCCAGCAAGAGGAACAATAATATTAATGATTGATCTAGAAATATCGACTGTTTCACTCTTCACTTTCATGAGTGGTCCAAAAGGTCGGAACAACGTGACATGTCTGTACTCCATGCCATCCATCTTCTTATAAAACAGCTCGTACTGTGTCCCCTTATCTCTTTCCGTACGATAGTAACCTGAAGAATAAGTCACATAAGCAACTTATGAATTCAGAGATCCCAGCAATTTTATTTCAGAAACACCAATTTTCTTGATAAGCATAAACAAATAAAAACATCTTTTTTTTTCCCCCCTAAAGTAAGAAAAAAAAAAATCCTACAAACTACTATGAATTACAGTAACTTTTACTTTCTTAGAGTTGATCTGAAAAATAAGCTCAAGCCTATAATTCCCCCTGGCTTCTCAGGGTTCAGCGACAGGTTTTATGACATTGTACATCAGCTTCTCAGGTTCTCGAGCACGTCGTGATTCAGGCAGAACATGATTCCCAGGGAAAGAGAGGGGCACCTTACACTGCCTTTTCTCAACCCCTTCAATAAGGAGCCACCCTTCCCCGGGCTACTCCACACCATTAGCAGGGATTGTCTGGCCAGCAACAGACACAGCGCAAGCTCTGCTTGGCAAAGCCCATGAAGCCAGAAATACGATACCTAAAGAAAATCTGTGCGATAAATACTGCAATACTTTAAAACTATTGTTTCAGTTGCTGACCACAAGCTACACTGTTTTCTATCCCATAAACATGGGCAGTGATGTTTTACTCCAGACACAGTGTTCAAAGTTTTCTATGACACTTCTTATTTGATAAAACAATTAGTTTGCTATAGATCCACTGTCCACTTAGGTCCACTTATCCACTTAGAGATACTTTAATATAAAAGGCTTGTTGGGTAACAGAACCTACCCGTTTCAGGACAAATATTTAAAATTTGCTGACTGCTTTTATTTAAGACACATCCAGGAATTAAGCCAAACCAAATAGCCTCTCCAGTGGTAAACCACAAAGGAAAAGACCGAGACTCAATCGTGCACTTGGCAGGATGGCTAATCCCACGTCTGTCTTACCTCATGCTAGCCTGAGGGTAAACAGTGATGACAGGAAAGATACTCCAACCCAACTGCCCTTTGCTCACCCCATCTCCCTACGGCAGAGAAAGGGGAGTATAGATAGCTAAAGAACATGAGCTAGATAAATCAAACAATTCTCAGCTGAGCAGGCCCCGCAGGCCTTGGTAGCAGCTAAGGAATGGCTACACATCCCCAAATGAGCAATCACCCGTGTGCTTCCAGTCACTTGACAGGCTGCAGCCTGGGCTGTCCGTCCTGCACACAACCTGCCCAACCTCCCTCTCTTCCAGCTTCCACCTCGAGAGCAGGTGGCAGGAAATGCTACAGAGCTGCTCTGGTGACACAGAGGTCTCCCTTCCGTGTGTGGTACCGATACCACCCTTTTTCAGTCTACTGCAAATTAGACAAGGGTCTGAGAACATGTGCAGGGAGCAGCCCTCATGTTAAGAATGGCTTGTTCTTAATTTACTTAATTAACTCATTTCTAGCTCAAGAACTAGAAAACAAATGGTCCTACAGCTCTTCTACTTTTCCTCTGAAAAAAAGCATCTCCTCACCCTAGAGCTTCCCCTGTCAGTTCTCCCCCACACTCCTTTCCTCCCATTGCTTTCTCACTCCACACCAGAAGCAGGGCACACGTACAGTCTTGCCCCTGCTGTCCCCCTTGGCATCCCAGACTCACCCTCTACCTTCCTCCTCCATTCAGTTGCTTAACACCCTTTCCCCCGCTCTACCTCGCTCCTGCAACACCCTTCCGCGTCAGCTTCCTTCCCCAACCACCCCCAAGCCACAGCCACTCTCCCCTCCTTCTGCCCCGGTCTCTATCTGCCTCTCTAACAGCAACTTCCCTCTCCCACTTCACTATTTTGCAGCATCTCTAACGCACCTTCTCGTGCACGTGCACGAACTGAACCCACAGGAAATGGGATTACTACTAGAGAGGACCCCTGGGACACAGGGTGCAGCAGAACAACCAGCTGCCACGCCTGAAAGCCACTGGGGACCAAATAAGCCTTTCACCCACATGCTCTCTAGGTGTGTAAAAAGTTTTGCAATGCACTCTTATTTAAGATACATCCATCCGCATTTACACCTTTTAAACACACAACTATGTAAGATAAGCACCATATTTAGTACTGATGACAAGCATGAGTATTTGAGATTGGCAGGCTAATGACAAGCATTGAGAAGGGTGTCTCTGTGCAACAGTGAAGGCTCAAAGTCTGACTGCTACAAGCAGAAAAAAAAATACAAATCCCTGCCAGTCCTTTTCCACTCCCACACTTTGTGTAGAGTAGTCCCGTGTGTAGCTGAAAACAGTTTCTCGGTTAGAGAAGCTGATGCACCACAGTAAGTGTCTTCATACCGTGATCTCAAGTGATGAACAGCAAGTACTTCACACCCCTACTCCTGGATATATTAACATTTAATACTTTTCTCTAGTATTCAATAGCTGTTTAAAGATGAAATATTTCCAAAACTTTGCTTACTCTCTAAGCGGTATCTGCCACAAGTGCTAATACCTTATGCCTACTCAAAGGATAAGGTACAAGACCTCAGTCTACATCATGCCAGAGAAAAGAATTCTTCAAAATAAAAAAATACTGCCGCATCTTTTGCTGTATGTAACTTGATAGAACCCTCAATACCTTTAACATACAAGTCCAAGTTGTGCAGAGCCTTGTGAACATTCACTTGCTGCAATGTATGACACCAAACCATCTCCCCATTATATTTTTTATGTAGCAAGTGTTTGCTCCTCAACCTTCTTTCTCTGTTATGAGCTACCCCACAGAGGTAATTTACAGGCTTGAATTTTGATCTATGTGGTAGAATGTACATTATTGAATTACCCTTATTCCTCCCACATATAGAGTGCTTTTTTTGAAATGATTGAAATAAAGTAAAATAAGTTTTGATGCTTTTACTGATCAAGACGGCGATATTCTTTTCACTGATCTCCAAAGATGATGCAAATACAGCAGAAGAATAATTTAGGACATGTTCAGTAATGATGAAGAAATACCCTTAGAGGGAATGGTCTATAAAAAAGGAGGAAAGATTCAAAGCTTCAACAGCTACCAAATTCTCTAAGGATTTACTAGTGTATCTGAAAGCACATTCCACAGGAGATTACAGAGTTCGTGGTTTAGTCTAATATTTAACAAATCTAGGAAAGAGCTGAAATAATTCCCAGAACCAAATTTCTATGTGAAAAAAAAATAGACTGCTGAAGCGGGAAGTTAGGACACTTTCCTAAAATAAACACGCCTGGTTTCTAGTCTGGCTTGTGGCAGTGGCACAACTTAATGGGCAGTGGTACAGCTTTGTGAATAAATTTCTGCAGGCAGATTTGCAGTCGTTTTGAGAAAGCAGTCCTGCAAGTCAAAACACCAGGACATCTATTTTAGGCATAAATGATGGTTATGTATTATTTTATGCAATATCATGCGAGTTTTTTTCTTCCCTAACATACAAATCCAACTCTCTAGTAGTTTCTCAACCTCTTGTATTAAACTACTTCAAGATCTCCTCTTAATCTTGGAAGTCCTAAACCACTTGGTGCAATACAACCAGCAACTGAAGAGGATACAGAACTTCAACAAATTATTTGCTTTAGTTCCAGACAATTTAAACAACTTGTCTCCAAATAAACAACATTAATGTGTCAACAACACAGTAGTGCTCTTAAGATGCTTGCAGGAACAGCTGTGACTTCAGTAAGGGCTCCGAGTCGGCTATGAAACGTGAACCTATCTGTTTGTGGTAGCTGGAGGGAACAGCATTCTCCAAATGGAACGGAAGCAAGGGCAGAACTGCTCAGAAAAGTGCAGTTCTGAGGCCCGAATCAGCTTGGGCAGTCATTAAAGGCAGGACATGAGGAAAAAAAAAACCAAAAAACCCCAGTATTTCAGTAGTAATAGACAAAATCCACCAAAAATGCAAGCAGTATCTAAAAGGGTTGAAGAAAAGCTGTTGCATGTAACAGAAAAACATTAATAGGACACCGCAGGAATGATTTTGTTCAGCCAAAATAACACCGTTTTGGACAAAAACTTTACTAAAGTCTAACACCACACTGCTTGTGTTATATTGACACAGTTCAATGGATTCTACATCCTGCTCCACCTTCCTGAATAATGCCATGTACTTTGCAGCAAACGTCCAACAAAGCAGCAGCTCAGCGAAACAGGCTGCTGTTCAAAAGACTTTTAAGACTACAGACCAACTGCCTCATCCCTGACTGAAAGGGCTGGTTATTCCAAGGCCAGTGGTACCTCCCTGCAGCAGGTCTTTGCTTAACAGAACAGACAGCAGTGCTGTGAGATCCAGGTTCTCTTTTACAGCAATGCTCCTGCATTCACAACATGCTGCCATAAAGAAAGCTGGAGTATGAGTTGCATAATACCGTAAAGGTACAGGGCAGTATTTGCCAATACTCATCTGCAGCATTACACTGCACCTTGAGAGCCATCTCTACAGGAATTACAGCTCCTGCATCCTGTGGGTGGGCCAGCACAAGCGCTGGAAGGCAGCCTGGGTGCTTGTTTCTACGGACGTGCTCCGTAATTAAACTTATAAGCATGGAAAAATTAGTTGCACATAGTTCATACTGGGCCTAATTAAGGTTTCATAGCTTAAGTGTCTTCAGGAGTGGTATATCAGTCTCCCCACTCAAAGGTCCATCGAGGACACCAAATTCTTGAGTTGACATGGTCAAAACACAATAATCTACCAACACTCCCTCTTCATCACAAGTCTGCCGACTCCATGAGAACAAAAGGCCTGAATACCAAAAGTGGCACAGACATCTGAAGAAAAATACTCCGCAGCTTCACAACTGAAAAGCTTAATTATGCAGGAACAAGAGCAAGAGAATCAATTTCTCTCTCTCTCTCTCTCTCTCTCTCTCTACACTAGATTTATTAAAAGCCTTTCAG
Organism: Nothoprocta perdicaria; assembly: GCF_003342845.1. Taxonomy (NCBI): domain Eukaryota; kingdom Metazoa; phylum Chordata; class Aves; order Tinamiformes; family Tinamidae; genus Nothoprocta; species Nothoprocta perdicaria. Next base: position 41,227 of record NW_020455555.1, on the reverse strand, counting down.
TTATTTAGTACCATAAGGAAAAGCATAAACCTTCAGATAAAAAATCACCCAGGAAACGTTTCAATATTTTAAACTGTACGCTTACTGCGGTGAAACTTCCTTCCTGATCCCCCCTCAAAAAACATCATTGTGAAGCTACAATGTTAAGCTACAGATTCTTAAACAGAATTAAAGATTCTTATCATGCAATTTCCATTTAAGATCTCATTCCAGTACACAAAAATACTAGAACTAAAAGCATGATTAAATATTCACAGGGACATTCAGTAAACTGCTTGGAAAGCATCTAATAAATATTTACCATACCTTCTACAAAATCATTTTCATTATACAGCTGCCTCTCTTCTACTCCATCATCTTCATCTTGCCCATCTTCTTCATCTGGATTATTGATAACCTCCAACCCAGCCTCGATAACTTCCACCAGTTCATCTCGTTTATCCTTTCTAACGGGCTTTTCCTCCGGGTGCCGAGTGAGCCCCATCTCGAGCTGGAACACCTTCATGGACGTGAAGCTTTCAAAGGGAATGACACCGTATTCGCTAGGCAGCTTAGCCCCCACGCTCACCTCAGCCTTGTCAATCTGAGAATGGAGAAACTCGAGGAGATCGTTGGATGCTTGTTCTTTGGTGCCCTGGTAGTTCATACCGTTGATCTTGGGGCTCTTTTTCTCCTGCAGGGCTTTCAACTTATCACTCATTTCCTGCAGCTCCTGCTTGAGCTGGGCAATCTGACGTTTCAGACTGGTAGCTCGGGTCTGATAATGCTCCTCCTGCTCCTGGAGAAGGGCTTGGTAGTACTCTTTACCCAGGCCCTCGCCCACGACGCCCGGTAGAGATCCATTGCCCTCCGTTTGTGGAGCACATTCCAGCAAGTACATGAGCAAGATTAAACTGAATAGTAAGGCCAGACCCAATAACAGCCAACGAGTTCTGGCTTGAATTACTAAACCTCTCCTGGGCATCCTTATAATATTTCCACTTCCCATCCAAAAAGAGGGCTTCTCTGCTCACACCTTTGTGGGAACATGCCCCCAGAATCCAAATCTCAGAAAGTGAACAAGTGTAGTAGCTGCTGTAAGTTCTGATATAGCAGCATATGAGCAGTTTTCAACCTTTTCAACCTTCATGTGCCACTCCAGAGACATATGTCTGAGGTTCCTATGTCATCCATAACCATCAATTGTGAGCGTGGCTGATGCAAAATGCTTTGTTCACGATGTCCCACCCCAAAGAAATAAAAACATAATAGGGGAAGAAGGGAGACGAGAGCAAGGAACCATATTTCCACTTCTTAAAAGGAATAGTTATGGGATTTTTATTTAGCCCACTGGAAGTCCAGTAAGGCAAGTCTGCCAAAGCTGTTTGGTAGGTTTGGAATGCACAGCATTTAGTTCTCCCCAAAACATAAAAATCAAGGAGTCTACAGTTTAGTAATAATAGCTTTCATTGACTAGTCTGACATTTTCCTCTGACACTTGGGTATTTTATTCCATTTTCCCCTCCTTTCTTTGGAATCTGTGGTTTAAGTCAGCAGAATGAAGACGGAACCTAAAATTAAAAGAAAGGTGCATATTAGAACTACAAGGCAGCTGGTAATTTGGAAAACACACAAAGAAAGTTACAACATAAGGACACGAAAGAGCATTAGGGAAAGGTAGAGGAAGAGAAGGAAAGATAAAACATTATTTCTTTCCACTGCATTTCTCAACAGTGACTTCATCCGACACACTGTCTGGAAAACACCAATATGAACGAAAGACCTATTGAATTTTTTTCACAGAGACAGTTTAAGCTGTAAGGGTTCTTCTAGTCTCAGCGTATATTTGAACTGTGCACTCCCTCCCCACAGAAAAATATCCGTAAAACAAGAAACACACACGTGCCCTTCTTATTGATGTGGATTTAGGAAAAAAAAAAGTCAAGGATCCTTTTGAAGAAGCAGAGGAAGATTCCATTTCCATTTGCTTTTATTTTAGGTAAATATCTTCCAGGGAATAAAAGTTTTATTCATGAGGAAATGGTTAAGACTTGAACAAAGGTCACAAAAACAGCCTTTTAGAACAGGTCAAAATTAAGCAGAATTTCAAATTCAAATGCAAGTTTTTGACTGAGAAAAAAACATCTCCCAGACTAACATTTCTCCCTCTGCTTTACACAGGGCAGAGTGAAGTTGATGGGCAGAGTGAAGTTGATGGTTTGAAGGCCGGTCACCCTCTTATAGCACTGACCAAACAGGCCAGGGGAAGCTCAGCAAAAAGACAACAGTGGCACAAAAAGGGGGTACCAAAACAAATACTGACTACGTCCCTGCAACTTTCCTCCTTTCCCATTCTGCCTCCAGCTTCGGCGAGTACCAGGACATTCAGTATCCCCATTTGCAAATAAGCTCCAATAATAGAGCCTCAAAAATTATTTATTGCTATCCCCAGCACCAGCGTATAGAATTGCTGATCTTCATCTTGCACGCGTATCAGGTTACTGCTGCTTTTGTGAGCTGCACAGCCAGGAGAGGTCCAACCTAAGCCTCAGGACTGCATGAAGCAGTTACTAGTATTTCTGCTGTAAGAAGCCCTTCCACAGGCCAGTTTAAGAGCAAGTCAGGTTCTTTATGCAGAAATTCGCACTACAGTGACTTAAAGGCAGTAAGTAGCTGAAACTGAAACTTTCTGAATTAACTCATGAAAACTTTCTCACAAAATAAGTAACCATCATCTAAACGGAGTTCTGGCAAACAACCTTTTAAGGCCAAATAAGACAAAAGTTAATCACTCTTCTCAGAAGTACATTATACAAAGATAAGTTAAATGTCTATGAGGTGATCGGCACCAGATGTATCCTCAGACTACTGACCAGAATCCAGACATGGTGCATCAAGGCAGACGGGAGAAAAAACAGTCTATAGGATAAGACACAGAAATGATGTAATATCAACCCAAGCTTTTACTGAAGTTGCCTGTATGATGGTTTTGCTCATTTTGGCTTGAATACTTGTTACTTTAGGAAGCAAGCGGTAAAGCCACAATTAAAAACAAAGAACCTCATGTTTCTTTAAATCTAGATACAAAAGAAAGAAAAAAAAAAAAGGTGGGGGGGAAGGAAAAAAGAAAAGCCTAGACAGTATGAAAGTCATCCCACACAGAAGCTGAGACATCACAGGTGAGTCAAGGCGTATTGCGAGAACAAAGATTGAACTGTCTCACTCACAAAAAAATAAAAACCAGCATGCCCACGCAGACTAGCCATTTGTGAGTCTCAAGACTAGCAAACCAAAGAACAAGACCATGAACAATTGCAGACTTTTGAGCCTTAGCTACTGGCATCTCACCTACCTGTAAGAGACCTGTATTATGGAGCACTACCTTAAAGGGCGCTTCGGAAAAGAAACCTATTGCTGAAGCAATAGAAACTACACACTAGGTAGGTTGTAGAAAACTCATTTTGTTCTTTTCCTTCCAGTCTCTAATTATCCTTCATTAGTTGAAATTCTTTGCTAGGGACTGGGTGACAACCTTAGCAACAATGCAGCTTTTTGCAAAGACAGGTCTTGCCTTACCCACCTTTCACAGTTTTAGAGTAACATCATGAGAACAGGCAGCTTTCCCCTGCCGATTCCCTGTGGCCTTTAAAGGCAAGGAATGTTCGTGCAACCAGATACGTTAAGCAACATTAACATTGTAAATTGTACATGAAGAGCTAAAGGTGCAAATTTGCTTGGTAGAACACTGGGGCTCAAGCTGCTCCTGCTCACAACCTTCATGAGTACTGTCCTAGAAGACAGTTCCAAGGATGTCATCCGTACCAGTAACAGGATTGAGCACCTTCTCCCCATCACCTCATCTCCATTCTCATCCTGTTAGAAAAGATGGTTTAATGAGGTCTCTATTTCACTATCCTCTCTTTACAGAGGAGCACTAGTTACACACATTCACAACTTTTTGATATGAATTAAATTAAATTTTGATATGAATTAAATTGGGTTAGGTCTGGCACAGCACCACTCTGGGAATATCAATAACTCCATCCAAGAGGCTGAAGATGATCAAGGGAAGGAGCTATGAAACATAATTCAAAAGTGCACAGCATCTCAAAAGCATATTATGAAAACCAATGTAATGCATGCTGAAGTCTTTACAATGAGGTTACCTGGAAAAATAAGTAGTAATCGTGCAGGCCTCACATCAGCATTTCATTGTTTAAAGATTAAATCACAATTCTTAAAATGGCACAGGCTGATATTTCACTTCTAGTTTCTTTGAAATAAGGGCATTTGCAAGAATCCCTATTATCTCCAAAGAGTGAGACAACTGACAGCCATACAACGCTCAGAGATTTGCAAGTTTTCCAGAAGCAACTGGTTGTTATTCTTTCTGCCTTTCCAGGGCCTTATGTATATTCAACTATGGAAATGTTTCTGTTCCTTACAAAAGGGCTCATTGAATCTCTAAGCACAAGGGAACAGACCAGCATGCTAATTGAAAATGCTTTATAATTTGTTTTTATTATATTAGCATTCTGTTTTGGTTCCTTGGTGCAAAGGATCAGCACTTCTTTCTACAGAGGGGAAACACTGAGATTTACAGCAGTGGCCGAGTTCTCTACGCTCTTGCTTCATGCCAGGCTCGCCGCACAGGCCTGGTGTCACCACGTTCTGGTTCAGACAGGTCCCTTTCACGTGGCCACCCTAGATGGTCACACTTCAGCTGCTTTGAAATTCCAGCTGATTTTCGTAGTCTTTTTATGTTTGTCATTTCACCCCGATGTCACAGACACTCACTGTCTTGAGTCCCTCCATGCACATACTTCTCTCCTTGAGAGATTAAATACTGAAAACATCAGGGCAACTCCTTTAATATCCCCTCCTACCCTGCATTCACTGACACACTCTTCTTCCATCCAGTTCACCCTGGGCTGCAGCTCCCCACAACATGAACAGGGGCACATGGACCCCAGACACAAGGACAGAAGCTGAAAACCTCCACCAAATAAAAAGATTGTCACAGATAGAGAATGAACACAACCTCTAAACATTTTAGATCTTTGCAAATTAATAGCAAGAGAAACATTCAGAAGTAGTGTTGATAGACATCTCTGTCGATGCTTGTCTAAGTCAATCAGTTCTACCTCAGATGGAAACAAGTATTTCATACTCTAGAAGCAGCTCAAACAGAACACTTTCTACAGAAACTTATTTTTTCCAGAGCACTGTGGATTCAAACCAGAAGTCCCAGAGTGAGAAGAAACTCCCTTCCTCAGGAGACCTGTGGGCAGATCCAGCTCCAGGTGAGGCCTAACCCAAGCCCCAAACCTGTGCTCTGCCCTCCACGGAGATGCAGGAGCTCCACGCGTGCCCAGGGCTGCTGTGCATCAGTCCCGCTGCAGACTAAACAGCGGCCACCAGCTCGTCCTCCACAGCACCGCTGCCGGCCTGGGCCCGAGCTAGGGCCTTGGGTCCGCGCTGAGCTCCTACTCACCCACGCCGCCTCCTCGGCTCCTTCCACGTTGTTTTCAACCTCCACTCATAAACACTGAGCTCCCCACAGAGGGGAAGTTGCCACACGCCAACCCCTCACAAAGATGATACTTCATTTTCAGTAAAGATCAGGGAAAACAAACAAGAAAGCCCACACAAATACAATAACTACTATATACAATATGGGAAGCTTGTAAATAAGTATCAAGTGCCTGAACTTATCTGTAACAGGCGACTTGAGACATTTATTTAGCTCCTATGTGTGTGGGGGAGACAGGTGGGGAGGAAGGAGGGGAGGACTGGAGAGGAAAATCAGATGTTCGGCACAAGAACTGTATTAAAAAGTACAGTTCAGATACAGGAATTGGTACAAGAGTATTACCTCAATGGTTTGTAACAGCTGTCACAGGATTTGTTGTTCAAAAAAAGGCAGGCTTAACAAAAACATTCTCATATGAAGGGCCTCTGCAATTGCTTATTTTACAAAAGCAGCATCATTGTCTTGCCAACAAAAGCACCTTAAAAATTAAGGCAACTAAGACAATTCTTCACTTTCACGTTAGCAACTCCAGTACACTGTGCAAATACGTGGGATTGTAGCTGCAAATAGCTCCTTCTCAGTGCTAGACCCCGTAACTTCATTGATACAGATTTCGGCATTTTCCCCGTGTTGGGAAAACTCTGAGCCTGTCTATTAGTCTTTCAGCTTTTCATTTAAAAAGGAAACAAAGTGGCTAAAGTAGCAGTGAAAGCTCTACTTTTACAGAACCACACCACCACAGAAATTGTGCATCTACTGCCCCAACATTCCCTGGAAAATCATCATACCCATCCCATCATCCTCAAATGAAGCAACTATCAAACACACTGAAACAGCTTAAATTTAATACTTACAGAGTCTACTGAGAACTGGCAAGGAAAAAAAATGGAATTGCTTAAGAGGTACCATCCTCCTCAGCTTCCAGAAGCAAGCCAATTATCACAAGGGGGAATTTGTTATTCCTACACAGAACGGCATCCCCTCCAGCTGAAAAGAGGCAAGTGAGAGCAAAGCTGTGCACATCACTTACTTTCCACCTAACCCCTCGCAAGCAACGAGCGCAGCGGCAGGACCTACGTCCCTTTCCATGGAAGCTTCCTGCGTGGGAGCTGCCGAACGTGAAGCACGAAGAGCTGCTGCTGCTCCCTAGCCAGGCGGGTGACTGCGCTCCTGGGTCTTGACAGGGCACGGAAATGGGCGGCCAGTCGGCTGCTCTGCTGCTTCTGTGAAAACTGACAGCTGCCTGGCAAGAACGGAGACCGGTAAAAAATAGGCTTTGATAAGACCAGTTGAAGGGTTTTGCTGGTTTTGTTTTTAATAATTACTGAGGAGGTAACCTGAAACATGGACTAGCTTCAGTTTCTATGGCATATACCAGTTGTTCTATTTCACATACACTTTCCTATAGCTACGTTATTGCACTCAATGGCTTTTTACACTGCTCTAGCCTCCATTCTCACTTGAAATTTGGCATCAAAATAGCCTCCAAACCTGAAAAAGCAAGTCCTTTTCCCACTATTGTAAGGGACATAATGGAAGAGCAGTATCATATGGCTACCAGGTTAAAGTTTAACCTTCCAGCAGCAACGAAAGTTCAAGTTACTACCTGGAGAGAAGCACTTTCTCTTGGCATTCTTAACACCCCTCCCAAACAGTAAGTTATCTTTAATGCAATCATTGAATGTGACAGGCGAAAACCTTGAGCAGCTCTGACCACGGGTGCAGATGACGTTATTAGCAAGGGGCTCTCCACGCGGCACTGCGGGAGTTCGTGGGCAGCCAGGAGCAGCCGTCATCTCTGTGCAGGAAAATATGGTCTGTTTTCAAAGGGCAAGGGCAAAATAAAACAATTTCACTTAACAGGCATCACCTGACAGTGAACAAGGAAAGCTAAAACGCTCTTTAGATCTGCAAAGTGATGCATCGAAAAAGGTCCTAGCCAAATATTTCCCCCATAAGGTGGGGCGTAAAGCCTGGGACAGGACAGGAGCCCTCCAGCCAGCGTAGCATAACCTGGGATCTGACTGCAGTGTGCAGTATTTTCACAGCATTTGTGTCAGCTGCACTTTCACTCACACCATTTCCTACCAAGGCAACAAAACAAGCAAGCCCCACGCAAACAAGAAACCCGCATGCCCATGAAATGGACTCAGTGAGTGGTGAGAACTGCAGCAGGCAAAAACAGAGCTACATCTCCCATGTCCGTCTCTGCTGATACTCGTGCTGCTGTTTTCTCACAGCTTTCCCAATTATAATTTAGTTGAAGGTTAGAGACCTAGCTCTACAGAACTAGCAGAGCTAGACCCTATAATTATTGTAGCCTGACCACAGCAAAAATACATATCCCAACATATCCCCCAAACTGCTGCACGAGGCCAGAGGAAGCTCCCCTCTGTGGGAGGTGGGGAAAGGGGCCACTCACCCACCAGCTGCCTTGCACGCTGCCCCTGTGCAGAGCAGGGGCCTCCCTTGGAAGCGCACCAAGATGTCCAGGCTGCTGCTCACAGAGGCTTTGCTCCCCTTAAACACAACAGAAACAGCCACGCAGATCAAAAGCGGCCGTCCTTGGCCAGGGTGGGAGTTCTAACATTTTCACAGCTAACTGCCCAACATGAAAAGAGAAAAAATACACACATATTTTGCAGACAATCTGGTGGAGCAGTTGAATTTTCTTTCAATTATTAGCCTATGGCAGAAAACATGGTTTTTATGGAGGTACAACTCCAGATTATTATGCATCTGTAGCAGTTAAAGCAACAGAAAAAGATATTCTCAAACACTGCTGGGAGGAAAGAAAAAGAAAAGGCTTTGAGGCATCTAGCAATATTAGGCTTTAACTCAATTGCCTTGATACACTTATGCTTTTAATTCCATTAAAAAAATGCAGTTTCATTAGACAACTATGCACTAAGTGTTACCACAGCAATGTTCTCCTTAAGGTTACTGCCAAGTTGTGTGTGTGGTACCCTGGACCATGTAACAGTTGCATAGAAATCTTTTTATTGCAAGTCTGAAGAGCAATAAAACAGCTGAAGTCATCCCCTGGAAGCCATTTCTGCACATTCTGTCCAACTGGTAGCTTGGCTCAAGAACCACAAAATATCTAAAGCTAGCTAAAAACAATTCAATATAAAAATTCCAAGAAAAAAAATGCCTGAAATATTTTAGAGAAGGCTTTTTGTTTGTTTCATAAATGGTGCTAGTTCCAGTTCACATGTGCTACGCAATAGCGGGTCACTCTGCTATTCCTCAGGCCATAGGATGGCAGGGGGAACATAACCCACAAGTATTTTATTTATTTATTTATACTAACAATTGCAGAAATAACTGAAGTCATGCTATCAGGATAGCACATCAGCAACAAGCCTGTGCCACCAGGACCGGCAGCTTGCTGCCAAGTGACCGAGAAACAGCCGCTCCGTTTCAGACATGCTGCGAGGGGCACTTATTTCATGTCTGTCTTTTCAGTTTGCTATTATGACTGAGCAGAAAGTTACTTTTAAAGGGTCAGTAACACTAGATTTCATTTGAAGCAAAGAAACTATCAGTTTGACAAAACTATCTTGATGTTGCTTTTTTCCCAAAGCAGGAGACCATTAAAAATGTTACTAGACACCACTCACATCCTCCTCCTCCTCCACATCTTTTTGTTTAGTTCTTCGGTCCTTGAAGTTAATCTTTGAGACACAGGGACCATCTTCTCACAAGGGAAACACAGTGAATTATGTCTGAAATGTAAAGAAAACTTACCCAAAGAAACTAGGCTCCCGAGCAGAGTCCAGCGCACTGTTTTACATGCTGAAGCTCAGCCCTTGCTCCCAAAGGGAACGGGGAGGGGAAGCTGCAGCCCTTGCAGGCAGGGGGAGGAAGACACCCCAGCCACGTCAGCCTCTGCCAACTACAATAGACTGATGATTTCCCTGCCAGTTTGTAAAAATCAGAGCGTTTTCTTCAGAGGACTTCTATCCATACCTAAAGGTCCCAGCTCAAAGGAAGGGTGGACCAAAGCAGCATCACTCAGAAGTCTTCATTTCCAGTCTAACAGAGCACCAGCATCAGCAAGTGCTAGAAGACACATGCTGCCCACCGGACTCAAGCTGCATTAACAGGGTGACAAGTGTCTCATCATTTTTGACACTGCTGCTCGAGGAAACCTTTAAGGGACAGCAGAAGTGCTTCCAAATGCCAGCTGAAAGCTATCATCCAAAACACCCTTTCAGAAGGGTTTTTACAGAAATCTATGGCTTGGCCCTCCACAAAATTTATAGTCCCTAAACTATTCCTGAGATTAGCACTTGGAGCTTTTAGTGTGTTCTTCAAAATACGAGCTAGAAACAATTCCTGCCATGCTTTAATGTGGCAGTGTTTTATACAACCTTCAGGTGCTTCCTCAACACTCCCTTGCAGCAGCAGGAAAACGCATCCCAGAAGACTCAAACAAGGATCACTCCTACTGTTCCTTTCTCCAGAGAAGACAGATGGATGCAGACTCCAGACAAGCACGCTCCACGAGAAGCAAACCTACCTTTGGCAGCAAAAAGAAACTCTCACAGAGCTCACACTTTGCCCTCTTGTTACAATTAACTGTCACACATGACAGTTACACATATGTAATACTGGAGAGGGCTAAAATTGAGCTCCCAACACCTATGGACAACGAGAGTATCTGCGGTACATCTTCACAACAGCACCTCAGTCACCAATTTTAAACTTGCGTGGCTTCTGCAACCAGATACCTGCAAACCAGCAGCTGCCCTTCGCTGTCCTCCTCCTGTGGTCGGCATCTGGAAAACCATTAGCGCCGCCTTTCCTAGCGGGAGCAGCTGGGGCTCGGCACCCTCATGTGCTACTACCAAAACTTGGTTACTTGGGCATGTTACTACCAAACTGGCACAGCTTCGTACAGGAACTTTTGGAAAGCTCAGGTATTCTACAGATTTGATCTTTATTGAAAACACGGACATACTGTCCTGGCAAAAAGCACAACTAATATTGAGGACACATTTAAGCTCCTTTTTCGGTTATGATCATTCATCTCCAAAGTCAAAAGCAAGAGGCAGGTGTGCATGTAAAGGAAAAACTAAGGCTGTTTATTAGCTTTACATGGAAATGTGCAGTTATTGTATTTCTAAGTTCACCTTTTAGTCCAAGCTCTTTTCTGCTGTGTTATTTTGTCTTTGAACACCAGAAAACCCACTCTGAGCAACACTCATACTGCAGAAAGGACTGTGACAGCCACTAGATATGTGGCATGGTTCTACATCCACGGTATTCGTTAGCCTTGGAAGAATTCCATTGCCATTCTACAACTGGAATATCAATTCTATAAAAATAAATAAAAAGTAAAAAACGAGAACAAATGCAAGCTTCTATTACTCAGGAGAACACGTTCCTAATCCCATGTGGTGCTCCTGCAGCCCCTCTCCTGCGATCTATGTCCTACCAAAGGATACTCCACTACTTCTCTCATGCACGCTGCATTTTCTGCTGTTACCTCTTGCCGACTCAAGCTTTCCAGCACCCTCACTCTGTTGCAATAACAAAATAATTGCTAGTTTAGGTTATTTCCTGTCATGAGTTAAGAAACTACTGGGAATATTCATTTTAGGCACCAGAAGGGCATTCATGCTGGCCCTTGGCTGCTGATTCAGACTTTGGGATAGTTTTCCAAAGTGAAACTCCTACCAGAAACCACTGCACCATAGAGAAAATTGTTCCACTTCCACAGGCTAGGGAAGTGCTTAATTAGGAGGAAGAAGAAGGGAGAAGACAAACACACAGGTACCCCCTTTCTATCGCCCACCCACTGTGCAGCCGTAATATCCCCCAAAACAGGGGGGCCATCTCAGGAGCCTGAAAACAGGGAGGTAAACAGCAAAAGAGCAGAGAGGACAGAAGGGGCCAAGACGAAAACTCCCTCAGATTTGCCAGGTGGATTAGAAGAAGCAATTAGAACAAAAGTGGCACTTGTAGCATGGGTAGAATTTAGGCCGGAAACAGGTTTATCACTACAGCTATTTTTAATTACAGTGGGAGATGATAGAGAACATCAGGAAATGGTTAGATAAAAATAATAGATGTGTTTCCTCACATGATAGCCACTAGCCTATCTAAAGGCTTATTTGGATACTTTGAGCTTAGTTTTTAAACACTGATGCTTCATTTATCTTCTTTCCAACTCTCATGTCTCAATTCCAGCACATTTATTGATAGAACTGGCAAGCAGTTATGGACTAAAACAAAAGGTTTAGAGCACATGGGATTAGCCTTTAAAAGCAGTTCAGGAAGAACAGGCACATTCTTCCCTCCCTACTCTACTTGGAAGCAGCTGCCCAGTAAGCATCTCTTACCAATCTTCTAATACACAAAACTGAAGCACTGAAAAATAGAGCCAACGCAATAAGAGTACGGCTTCCCACATCTATTTTAATATTCCTATTTTTTATTTCAGCAAAATCTACAAGGATTTGGAAAACGAGTTCATTTTTCCTTCCCTCTGAAACTCTGATCTTCACCACAGTCCAGCTCACCCTAGGCCCACAGTGGCAGGGACTTCATGCTCCTTTCACCAGCTACCGAGTTACTCTTGAATCATTTCTCAGCCAGCAGTGGCCATCAGCATTTCCTATCTAGATCGGACAAACACTTGCAAATACAAAGCCATCTATCTACATTTTTAGGTGTATGCAGCTGTACCATAAAGATTTTTAAATAGGCTTAACAGAAAGCAGCAGCTAGATGCAGCTAAAAAGGGACATGCTCCATACCCTGTTCCACTCCTTTCGCATCAAAGGGCACTGGTGACAAAGGGTAACAACTTGCTGCACTGTTTGTAGCCATCAGCAATGTTTTCTTTCAAAAAAATATTGCTTTCACACTTCTCTAATAATCAATAGTATAATAGATGGCTGGGCTTTTTTTATCATCATTCAAAATGCAACTGCTCTGACAGATGGTAAGAAGTGTCCTATTGCCGAGTTCTTCTGCAGTTAAAAGATGTGGCTCCATCTGAGAAGTAACATTATATTCCCATGTCCCTCACAAGCATTACATTTCTCTGGGAACATCTTGTAATTTACAACCTCATTTTTTCCTTTGCAGCAGATCAGCTTGCGAGATCATAATTACTACTTGCATAGATAAGGCACAAAACTTTTTTTATGAAAACCATTACGCTCCTGAAACATTTTCTATCCACAGTTGCCCTTTGGGAATTCTTTTCACTCTTTTTTTTTTTTCTCCTTTTAAAAGTATTTTAAAAATACATTTTAAAAACGTGTCTTGTGCTGAAAATCCTTGTCTTTTTGTATTTCTTGTATTTTATTTCTACAGCACCAAGGCTGTGGTGGGGTCTTCACATACTTTTATTGGGGATTCACATACTTTAAGAGGATAATGCAACAGAAGAGTGAAATGAGCATATTACCAGATCCAGTGCCACCAAAATCCTCATCCAAAGTCTATATGTCCTTCCACCCTCATGATCCTGCTTCAGTCTTATTTAAGAAGGAAAATACTGCAAGTCAGGAGGATTGCTTTGTAATGACAGGAATTGTTTCAGAGTTGAGAAAAACATTGTGCAATATGTTTTCTTTGAGTGAAAAACTTGCCCTCATGTTTTCCATGCCCACTCCTGAACTTCATTTTTTCTTTTTTAATTCGGGTCATTTTGGAGATGCAAAGGGGCCCACAAAACAGTTCCAACAGTCACAGAGGCAGCACGCTGTGGCACCGGGTAGGAATTGTGATGCCAGATACGTCTGTGGGTTTCTTGGCAAGAGACCCCAACTACTTATCAGATAAATATACCCACAGATGATGTTTTAGGCTCACTTTGGAGGACCGATAGCCTGAGGCTGGAGCTTGAAAGCAAAGAATTTGAATTCAAGAATAACTTAGTGCAACTTCTACCACGATGCAGCAGTCTTAGTGACTGGCTTGGGGTTTCCTATTCTTTTATTGGTTTTGGATTTTTTTACTCTAAGGAAAAGGCTGAAGCAAAGTCAGGGGATCCAGAAGAATAGGAAGGAATTACTCACGGTCACTGGGTCTTAGCTGCACTGAGGTCTGCATCCATTTCACTCAGGACACGCAAGCCAGATCATTTCTGTTTGTGCCGTACCATGCCTTGGTCTCGCTGTGCTCTCGCTCGCTCAGCGTGCGGGCGCCACGGGACTGCGGCAGTGCGGCGGGACCCGCGGGGCTCCAGGTACCAGGACAAGGACCCCGCGGGTGTCACTGCGGCCGTGGCGAACGCCCCGGCAGCCAAGCGCATCGACCTGCCCCGACAAGTACCGGGAACATTTCCGAATTTGTGCCTTTGGGAGTGCTGGGGACTCGCTGTCTGCTACTAAATAAAGGGAAGCCAGGAGTTTCCTCCCAACACAAGAAGTTGAAGCAGCATAGAGCATTTCAACCAAGGAAGAAACTACCTTACTCATGAGCTTCGACATCTACCACATCTAAGATAAAAACAAGCAAACAAACAAACCCCAACACTTTTACTATCCTTCTCTTCCGCTCTTCTTTAGAATTCCCCAACACAGCAGAGCACTCTGCTCTTATCAACCATCTATAGCCTTAGAAGAAAGGGATCAGAGTCTCATTTCCTCCTGATAGAGGAGGTTGGAATTAAAAATAATTTTAAACCCCACAGATTAAAACAAATATTAAGCAAATCTGGAAAATATTTCACTGAAAATATACAGCATTAAGTCTAAGGGGGGTTTTATATTGAGCTTTAACAACTTTAACTTGCAATTTCGAGTTGGAATCTCCATTTCTGCGTTAACAAACCTTCAATACGCAAGTGAGTGTCTGCATTAATGGAGTATGAGACAGCAGCGAGAAGTGATTGATTTTCACTTTACGTTGTTCGGCGGTGGCGGAGGCTTCCCTCTTCCACCATTCACCACAGCACAGAACCAAGTCACTCAGCAAGGCACAGAATCCAGCCAAAAATCCAAACGGTATTCCACTGAAGACGAGTGGACGCTCCCCTGTTCCCACCCTGTCCCCTCCATTCGGGGTGGGGAGGGCAGCAAGGGCAGGAGCGGGAGTTTCGCGCAGCTCCCGAGCACGGAGCCGCCGCGCGGTGTCACCGCGGCCCCGCTCCGCTCCCGCAGCGCGGCGGGGAACGGGCAGCGCGGCCCCCCGCGCGGACACGCGGCCTCGCCGCCCACAGCGACAGCCTCTATCTCCAGCACGTTAAGGGCCAGCAGGGGAAGCCCAACTGCGAGAAGGAAGAGACTGAAACTTCACTGCTGGGATAACGCGCACATAAAACCAATTCACACTTGAGGCCCCCGACATCTGAAGGGGCCCACAACACAAAGCTCCCTCCAACCCGCTCCTCTCCGAGCGGCAAGCACCATGTGTGCAGCAGGCAGAGCACAACAAACCCAGGCTTTAAAACCGCTTCTTTTCGCCCGGGACTGAGGTTTAACACGGGGTTTATCCCCCTCCAAGGGCAACGCAGCGAGCCTGGCCGCGGCGCGAGCAGAGCCCGAAGGCGGCTCCGAAGCGACCGGGCGCGCAGCCCGAGTTTCGGGACGTGCCGGCCGGCAGCAGCGCCCTCCCTTCCCCTCCGCCGCGGGGTGCCGCGGCGCCGGCAGGGGAGCCCCGGCGCGGCTCGAGGGGCGGTCGGCCCGGCGGGAGGAGCGCGGGGGCTCCCGCCGCGCGCGGGGAAGCTCGTGGCGGGGCAGGCAGCGGGGAGAGCCCGGCGCGCCCGGCCCCTACTCACCCGTCGGGCCGGCAGCGGAGGCGCCGCCGCCGCGGAGCAGCGGCCCCACTTCCTGTG
>NW_020455555.1:0-25790 GCF_003342845.1 Nothoprocta perdicaria | reverse complement strand
CCGCCCCGCCGCGCCGCGCCCGGGGAGCGGGGGGAGAGGGGAAGCGGCGCCCCTCAGTCAGCGCGCGGCCGTTAGCGCCATGGATGCCGTTAGGTAGCGCGCGGCCGTTAGTGCCCTTGGAGCGGTTAGGGCGCGGCCGTTAGTGCCCTTGGAGCGGTTAGGGCGCGGCCGTTAGCGCCCTTGGAGCCGTTAGGGCGCGGCCGTTAGCGCCCTTGATGCCCTTAGGTAGCGCGCGGCCGTTAGCGCCCTTGGAGCCGTTAGGTAGCGCGTGGCCGTTAGTGCCCTTGGGGCCGTTAGGGCGCGGCTGTTCGCCCCCTGGCCCTGCCCAAGCTGGCAGCACTGCTGGTCGGAAACGCAGCGTGCCAGTGCCCGGCACACAAGGGCAGAGGCTGCAAGGGGTGCTCTGCCGGGAAGCGGAGCACCCTCCCCGCTCTGCCGCTGCGCTCGGTGTCCCTGGGAGCAGCTGGGGCCTCTCCCTGGCTCCCTGCTGCAGCTCTGCACCTCCAGAAGAACCTCTTCCTAACATTAGCACTGTCTTTTCTGCAGGGCTCATACTATCCAGGCACCCTTAACACGAGTATGTTGGAATGATCTGTAACTACGCGATAAGGCCAAGAACAACTCAGCAAGTGCATCAGATAGTGACGCGGTTTCTTAACTGTGTATCAAATGGTTCTAACCCTCCCAATCAAAAGGTGACTCATGGCATAAGCTGCTAACCACATCCCACGAAGAGCCGTGCTCCCCCTTCAGCCTCACGAGCACGAACGGGGCTTTGCCGGCTGAACGGTAACCGCTCACCTGCACGAATCGAGGGTGGGTGTTCAGGGCTTTCAGCAGCAGAGCCCTGCTTTGCTCCCAGCCCCAGAGCTGCCTTTCCTGGCACATTATCTGCAGGCCTCGTCACAGATCCTATTTAGCACAGAGCAACCTTTAGTCTTCAGGCACGCTTAAACCAGTTCATCTGTAGAGAGCTACATGCTCCGCATGCTGCACAACCTGCAAGAGGATTTAACGTTCTAGGAGTGATGTCTGTTCAGGTGGAATTCCAGACCCCCACACAGCACAAGCAAAGTTGGTCTTTGTAGAGAATGCCCTGAATACGTAGGGCATAAATAAATAGGGGTTTTCCACATGCACAGAGAACTGTCTTACCCCTTTCTGCTGTCAGGGCTTTGTTGCCCTGTTCCATTAACATCCAATTTGCTGCAGATAGCAAACCAGCACAGAGGAAAGGTGCCCTGTTGCTGAAAGTGGTTAGGCTGGTGTGACCAGCCCTTGACGTAGGCGTTTCACTGTCTTCTGAAGCTTTCCAGGAAGCTACGTTCTCAGATACCCATCAGAATAAAAGGAGGCCTCTGGAGAAGAGACATTAGCAGATCTTAGATTTCTACATTTGCTCTCCTGGAACTAGATAAACGTAGGTTCACTCTTTTTACTTTTTTTAAATGCAAACAAACAACACACAGTATGTAAATACACTCCTGTTTTAAAACTGGCTTCAAACCAGGTTTCAGTATCGCCTGCTAGAGATGACTGAGCATCTCCAAGCTCTTACTTGTGCTCTGTGCATTGGTAAGTGCAGTTCACTAGACACTTGACCATACTGCTCTACTGATACTGGAGACTGCAGAGTTCTCTAGACATAATATTCCATGCAAGTACAAGAAGATAACAGAATGGAAATAACCACTGCCACCAAGCCAGTCTCATTATCTAATGCCCTGATGTGGGTCAGAAACAACCTCTGGCAGTCCCGAATCACCCACTGATGGAGGGGAAACACTCTAATACTGTCCATCCTTCAGGCTTCTCAGCCACCAGTTTTCTGTGCAATGGCTAGTTTGCCACTACGGGGAGAGATCTCTTCAGTGACTTAAGTGAGGTTGTCCACAGAATATATTTTCTTCGAGTGCCAGCTTCCTCTATCTTATGCTATAAATATTATAGAAATATATAAAAAAATATACTATTTTTTCCATTTCCAGAAAGATTAATTCCTTTTTCTTCAGACTAAGAGCAGGAAAAAGAACAGGTTTCTTACACGCCAGGATTCCTGGTGCTGGCCGCCCTCTCTGTGGGAGGGCTACCACAGTGCGAAACACAACGCCACTGCAGTTACATTAAGTTCCACACTCTTCTGTCAAAATGAGCTACTCCGAGATCAGATATTCCTTCGTAACTCAGACCTGTGTTTATCCTGATAAATGGTGTAGTTCCTATTTGGTCTTGGTCTTACAGGCCAACAGGGGACTTTCTGTGAATAAATAATTCAATAAAAGCCTTTAGGAAATGCCTGTATTTTAAAACACAAATCATTTTAGTGTGGGATTCTTCTTAGACAAGTATTTGCAGACATCCTCACATCTGAAAGCAGTAATTAAGAACGTAAAGGTGACACAGCTTTGTATTTAATTAGAAATATTAGAAAGCTAGGATGATTATTTTTATAGACGTAGAGGCAGACTTTAAAAAAATGTTTTGCTAAACTTCATGCAGGGGTGTTTCTTAAATTGCTACAGCTGGGGGAAAGGAAGTGGCTAGCAATAACCGATTCTAAAAAGAAGAAGAGTTTTCCAGAACAGCAGTAGCTCCAGGCTCTAGTGGTTTTGGGGGTATTTTTTTTAAGCAGATGCGTGGGCTGGAAGGGAAGAAACAATAGAAGAAGAGCTGATCTGAGAACATGATGCCAAAGTGAAGGAACAATGTAAATGCGACCAAAGAGAAAGAAAGACAGTCTTTCAACACTAGATATTTTTGTTCTCTTATCCTCTTGAGTCAAAATGAAATGTGTGTGTGAAATAAGAAAAATAGACTGTTATTTTGCTTGGGATTTTAGAGCTTTAATTGCCAAACAATAGTCATTAGTTTGCCTCGACACAGAGCTTTTTGTCAAATACTGCAGCTCAGTCTTACTGGTGGCATAATTCCAACATTGATCCCATGTGAAGCTGCTTTCTTTATCCTTGTTTTAATTATTGCAAATTATTTATAACAGTGATACTGAGCAATGCAACCAAAAGCATAAGGATTTTTTAGTACTCTGAAATAAACCATCCTACAGCATTTTGGTCATCTTGAATTCTATTTTGTTCCTTATAACATGCATTGTGACCTTTTATTCCAAATTGTATTCTATAATGATTTGGTTGGGTGTCCTGTGCAAACACATCTTGTTATGGGCTATGCTATGAGGGGCTATAGGAGAGGCAGTGCCTTACAGCAGATTTCATTTCCCTTGGGGCTGGGGAAAGCTAAACTCTATCTCAGGCTCTGCTAATGAACCTTGAGGGTCCCTAGGAGGGTAACTGTTCTTTAGGTGTATGTTCCTCCCAAAGGGAAAGGCTGATTTCTCTCTGTCATAGGGCAACTGTGAATATTAAACATGTTTGTATTTGAATTGCTGGGATCCCATCTCTTAAAAGAACTCCTTTTAAATCAATACATCATTACTGTTAGCAAGCAGTGCTCGCTGAGCTCTTTAGGGCTATAAAATGGATTCCAGAAGCAATACTGCAGGAGAAGCAAAAGTGCTTACGCTGCAGACGAACAGGAATGTACAGCAGTAATTCCAAAGAGCTGGACCAAGTGCCAACATGCTCCTCCTTGCTCCAGCTGAAAGCAAACACAATACCCTGCTGCATTCTGCAACGGTGGCTGATCCTTTTCCTGGCCACGCGGCCTTGTTTGTTCTGGAAGGCCAAACGGGTCCATATGGTGCAGGGCCCCACTGCTCATCTGCAGCCGTGCTAGAATATTCACACCGGCACGACTAACAAAGAGGATGTATAGAGTGTAGCCCACATGTGTCAGACTGAATTTCTGTACTGATTTATGTAAAGATGCCTTTCTTACATACCTTTTTTCTAAGGACACTAAGAAGTGCTCTAGACATCTTTTTTCTTTTTTTTTTTTTTAATCCAAAAAGATGACAATTTTGTCAGAAACATACTGACTGCAAAGCTGCTCTGGAAGAAGGTACAGGCACCTGTCTTCTACATCTATAACGGAACACAAATTAAGAGGATTTTGTCTAAAGGACAACACTCAGTACTAGGAAAAACAGAGTGAAAATAACACATTTTTTTTCCCCCTTGACCTTGTTACAGAACAGTAACTTGTTAAAACTATAAAATAGTATGTTTTACAGCTCTGTCTATGAAATACATACTTTTACCCGTTAGATGGTAGAATTCACTGTTGAAAATGCAATTCAGAAAGAAGCTTGATCAATCCATGAATGAAGCAATATCAATCACTCTTCAAATGAAACAGGATACATAAAAAGAAGATTTAAGCCATGCAATCTGTGGTGAACTGTACTTAAAAGATATAAATTATCAAGATCTTTTGGCTTGCTATCTGCTTGAGATACTTTTCCTGCTTAATACACCCACTAGTAAAAAGGGGCTGCTCTATAAAGCCAGGATGAAATGTTCCTGCGCTACCTTCCTAACTATATCACAAGCTGCTATTTAATTTTTGACTTACCCTTGTTTACTTTTTTAAGCAAAATCTTGCCCCTGGGCTCACCTATCTAACTAAAAGATCCACATCAAATTAATTCCAAGCAATATTTTATATTAGAAATGCAATTTAGAGAAATTCATAAGAGCACTGAAGAGCAAGATGCTTTTATTTTTTTCTTGTATTCATTCCTGCTTCTCAAGAGCAAGGAAAATTTGTTCCTGCTTCTCCTTTCCTGCTTTTATTTTTAGAATAGGAATGACAAAGACTTGATCTGTCAGCCTACTACCCTTTAAAATGAAGGAATATATGAGTTGAGCAGCATTCAGTAGAAAGAATTGAATGCTTATAAATGAAAATTTTTGTTTCAAGTTAAAAAAAAAAATTTCTTGCTTTAACTTAAATTACAAGAATGTCCCAGCTACCACTGCTAACCTAGCAATGATTTGCAGTGTTGAATAACCATATGATAGTGATGAAAGGATAAGTTTTTCATCTATTGACTGTGTTTCTGCAACTCCTGCATCTTACACCTGAGCAATTAATTGCAATTGTGTTACAGCCACTCAGGCACACTCAAAATGCACGGATCTTTATAACAAAGTCAGATTAATGCTGAGTTAAATTTGGTCAAGTGTCTGAACAAAAAATTTAGCTTCTATTGTGAGCTATTGGGAGTTACTATTATTTAAACAGTAACTCTTACAAATAGTCTCCTTATTTAAAGCTGAGCTTTTCAAAATATTTTAAATTTGGTATTTTTAGTAAACCATCAGGAAAAGACTTGAGGAAATGATGTAAGAATTATTTTTTTTTGGTTAAAATGTTGTCTTTTATAGACAACTTGTTGCCATCTAATTATTTGTAACATCTTCCTGCCTGTAAATGGGTGATAAATGTCCTTCAATGTAAAGTGAAATATTTTCAGTAGTGTTTTTACAAAAATCCACATAATCTGTTTCTACTCAGTGTTTAAGTAATTTTCACAATTCATTTTAACAAACTATCCTGGAAGAGCAACACAATGAGATTTCCAACTGTCATTTTTAAATTATAAATCCTTATAATAGCATCAACTCTGTGCTATCCCTGGCCCACGCCACTGTTCAGAACCCAGCTCTGTAGAGGGAAACCAGCTAAGTAGTTAACAGATTTCCTGGCCTGAGCCTAAAACCTCTACCAGTTGTTTGGTCACCTCTATAGCAGAAAGAATCATTCTTGCCTTCCACTGTGTCCAGTCAATCACTGACACTCCTGACCAAGAAATTATTGGAGAAACCTTGGAGGGCAGTGAAGCTGCTTGCCAGCTGATTCTTTCAGCTGCATTCACCTTAAAAACATAAAGCTGGTGTCTCTCTGCCCTGTGAATTCCCTCGCAGCAGCTTTTCCCGCTCCTTTCCATTACACTCCAGGGGCTTTCCAGGGGCCTTGCAGCATCACCCCTTTGCAGGCTTTCTCAGGGAGCCGTGCGGCCTTCTCTGCTGATGGGAGATTCCAGCCTTCCCACATTTTCATCCTCAATAGTTCTAAGATTACAACATCTACATGCCATTACTTCACATCCCTTCATCATTATTTTATCAATTAAGTGAAATACTCTGAATACAGGGCGCTGATATACAAGCAGGATCAGAGAATCCTCTGTTTCTTTTTTAAGTTTGGGCTATGGCTTAATTCTCTGAAATATTTGGAAAATCTAAAATGAAATCTGAAACACTGGGGAGATGGCACACGTTTTTCCTCAGAAAAGCTTTTTATAAAAATCCTCAAATCCAAGCAACCAAGATTTTTAGTAAAGAAATGCTGTGGTTATAGTTTGTTGATTCAGTTTTATTTCTAAAATAAAGCATTGTAAGTTTAGACAGGAACTTACATTGGCAGTTACGAAACTGGCACAGGTAGAAAACAGTAAATCAACAAACACATGAAACTCTTTTAACTAAGATGATGCAAGGAGGGAAAGCCCTGTTCCCAAAGCTGAACAGCTGAAACATTATAAAGGGTTTTAAAGAGTGCTTATTTGACTTATGAAATGCTGAAAATTCAGACTGGAGAGTGCAAAGCCAGAGAGAGACCCAGATCTAGACTGAACTTCCACAGGAACTCAAACTTGAGGGTCTATCAAAACATGGGTCCCAAATTCAAGTTTAACAGTCCCAACTTTCTTGAGTTGTTCTAAATGAAAGGTTTACCAATATAAGACCAAGACGTAGGGAAATACATGTGCGCCAAATTACCTTTTCTGCATCCAAACACAAATTGGATCTGGTTCAGATGTGGATATTTTGTCTTTCCTAAACCCGTTGCTGGGAATTTGTTGAAATTCAAAATTCAAATGTTTCCAGCCAGAGATAATTGCACTTTTAGGAGGAGTCACAAAAGGAGATGGTTACAGTGAGGGCCCCTGTCAGAAGTGCCAACTGCCTTTAAGAGCTGCCGCTTTTAAAGCCATGAGATGTTTACAAGCCCACACAAGTGAGGATAATGCTTTGTTTTCACAACAACGTGACAGCTCTGGGTGTATGCAAACCCAAACCACTCTGTGTTTATTAGATACTTATCTCCTGTCATAACAGCAATGGATGTATCTAAAGAGATGATGAGACTCAGCTGGCACTTCCCTGTGGCGCTAAGATGACAGCAGGGAGACAGGACATGCTCCATTGGGAGCTGGTCAGTTCCCAGGGGTCAAGAGTGGGACGGCAGAGGAGCCTGTCCGGCTGAGTATGAATGAACAAAGACTCCCACTGCAGCCATTCACCTACCAGGAACACCTACTGCCAACATCACTGCATTTATTCCAAATACACACATTACTTGCTCTCGCTGTAATGGTTTTCACTTCTACAACTTTTTGTGCCTAGGTGGAAACTTGTTCCTTGTAGAAAAGTAAAATGCACTTAAAACGGTTGTCTTGAAACAACCTTGGTTCCCGTTGAAACACCGTGACACACTTCCTTCTTATACTGACTACTTCAGTATTAATTACAATATCACTCACCTGTTGTCCAACAAAGCTGTCACAGGACTTTTCAGAGTAGTAACTTCAGATTAAAAACTTTTCAGATTAGATGCTTCACATCTCCCAGTTGAATACTGTTGCTGGAGACAGCTGACAAAAGGAAATTCTTCATTTAAGAAAGACTAAAAAAAATAAAAATCTTGTTGCCTTGACTGCTCATGGCAAATAAAAAATTTGCATTAACAGATAAAAAAAATACAAGAATTGGACAAAGCAAAGTTGTCACAGGCACTACTTGTTCTTTCCCTTTTTCAGAGTTATCTCAATAGGAAGAAAGCCCATTTAATGGGCTCCATTTTCAGCGCTTTTATTTTAAAGCTATGCGTTCTTACAGTGTTCTGACAGCTGTGCTATGCCAGTGAGGATCACCATGATATCACAACTGAACCCTTTTTGCATACATAGCCATATGTGTTTTCTGTACATCAGTTTTACACGACACGGTAATTGTTTGTACAAAGAAAAAGCCACAGTTTGCAGTGCTTGTCAAAAACTAGGACAGACCCAAAGACAACACACACTAGTGAAGTTGTTTAAATTCCAATACAGCACTTGATATCCCAGTTTTGGCATGTGAAAATCTCTGTAAAGGTTTTGGCAGTTTGACTCTTTTTTTTTTTTTTTTCTTCTCTGAAATCACAGACTTTAATGGAAACAAAGTTGACACACAAAACAACATATGAAAACAGCTAAACTGGATTGTAAGTGACAGGAGCAAGCTTTGGTAGAACTGGATTATTTAGAATAACCATCACAACGCTAACAATGAGTCACTCAGGATTAATGTCCCAATATTTTTAGCAAAGAAAAAGTTATCTTTAACCATATTAGATTACAAATAAAGACAAAAATAGTGCTGATCATTTACTCTTCCACATCGACCGTATGACCCATAGGCAGATCATTTTCCTAAATATCAAGTCAATGTTGTAGCACAACATTTTTATATTTCCCTTCATCTTTAACAAATTCAGAGACATTGTATTTGTATGGGTTAACTAACAACGGTTTTGCTGTGCAAGTGTCGCTTACTCCTGACTTCCAGGACAGTAAGGGTTATTTGGAGCTATATCACGGCAGTGTCTCGTGTGTGGCAGTGCATCCAATTCTGAGCTGAGAGGAGGACTCCAACCCAATGTACATGACCGCAAACAAAATCTGTGTACTGAAATTCAGTCCAAAAATGCTGTACAGTCCGTACGGAACACATAAGAGGAATTATGATTGTACAAGATTGTACATTTTGACCCTAGTAAGATGTACGTGATGGAAAATAAATTGTTGGGTGAGCACGGTTGATTGCCATCAGTCCATACAGCATATCTTTTATCAAATTTATCTCCATTGTGCTAAAGGTAAGAGTAGTTTAAGACTAATAAAACAAACTCTCTTCTCATTAAGACAAGACAATACATTTTACAAGACTTCAAATGTTGAATCTCAAGTTCTCTACCGAGTTACTTAACGTTTGCCTCCAAACCAAGATACAGGCTTCGTTAGTGCCAACATCAGCCCCCTCATTCGACACCAAGCTCACTAACTTGGGAGCGTATTTCCCCCCTCCCGTCCATATATTGTTTGTGCTTCCTGCCTAGATCAAGTGGTCATAGGCTAACAGCCACTATAAAAGTAGCAGTTCGAGTACCTTCTCCCATCCCAGAAAGCTGTAATACAGGACAGTTAATCTAAAAAACCTTGAGAATGAAGTGCAAGGCCATTTGCAGTAAGCAGTTGCCAAATGGAACCATATGCAAAATGGCAGTCTAAAAAGAAGTACTGGAACTACAACTTTTATCCAGCTTGATATGTTTTCTGAAAGGGGAAATCACCAATTACAGTCTTCAACATGAATAACATATTTTAGAAAGTATCAGTAGAAGATTTTGCCAATTTAAAAGGTAGGTGTTGACTGTACAAAGAACGAAACAATGGACTTTCCATTCTTTGCGTATTTGTTCCCCTCACGAGTCCATTACCTTTCACAAAGCAAATTTTAACTATCAAACTTGTCCATAAATTTTGCCGCTGAGTGTGAAACCATCCAGTTAGCATATACACTATCATTTGCATATCTTGGAAACACAGAGTTAGTGCCATCGAATCTTGTGAGTGGAACGGGGCTCTCCTCAGGCCAGTTCGGGTATGACATGCCTAAAAATGAAAACAGATAATTTTTTCTGCACTGAAGAACCATAACTTCATGTGCAGACAGTAAGGCCCTTGGCAAAACTCCCTTCAATATTTTAAGTCAGTCCACTGGATTTTGTCCCAAATCAATTGATATAAATGATGTTTCAAAATCCCTGCAGGCAAAAACCCTGAAAAAAATAAAGTGCTCTCTTAAAAGACCAAAAAAAAAGTGTGTGTGTGTATATGCAAGTGCATGTGTGCACACCTGCATAAGAAATGCTAATAATTTTTCTTCTGATGAGTCTCCAGCTTTCTGCAATTCTCTCTTTTAAGTATCATGTAGCAATATACTGCTTTACAAGAGGAAGTTCTTGCTATACAGGAAGTGCTCCAAGCATTAATAAACCTATTTGGGACAGGATCCAAAGTAAATTCCAATGACTGATATTACTTAAATAGGTGCCTTTTCTTGGCATTAATGAATTTCTGGGGACACTCTCTTACCCTCATCAGAGATGCCCTGCTTAATTTTGAGAAATCTCAGGATTTGACAACTGAGTCAAGTCCAACAAAGTCCTGAGCACTCTTGTCCTGATTCAGCATTTAAGCGTATTTCAGGCATGTGATTATTTCCATTGAGTCTCTGCTTCTCAGTTTAGGAATGAGAGATCACTGAATTGCAAACAGAGTGCTTAGCACCATGTTGATCCAGCTGTACAAGCAGAGAACCACATGAGGGTCAAGATGTCTGCAAAACACAAATCCAATTTTGTTGCTTATTTAATCATCCAGCTTCCGCCATCAGCCCTCACAGCAACTTTTCAGATACATCATTCTTGTGACAATCTGGCCGCTAAGTGCCCCCAAATAAACCTGATATGGTGCAACCTATTAAAAAGAATTATAGCTAGGAAGTTATAGCTAGGATGTGGATCAAAAATTGGCCCAAAGCTATATTTTTAATGACAACTTTTAAGCTAAAAGTTCCAGCTTTTCAAAAGTAATATTGCTTGAAAAAATAAAAAAAAAAGTCTATAATGTTAGTAAATACCTAAAACCAAGTAGAATATTTAATCAGGAGACAAAATATAGGAGTTTTGGCAAGAACCATTTTTACTGTCCATCTCACCATCACAATATGAAAGCATATGTTCTTTTTAAAAACACTTGCTACATCATTCAATCAGGATTTAGTACTGACATTTTCATAATAAATCAAAGGACGTGAAAATAGTTGAGTGCATTTTCAAAACGCCCATTGTTAATTCACTTTTCAAAAGACTTTATATGTTGAGTCAGTCTGTATATAATACTTATATACAGTATTTGTACCTTCTGTATATAATACTCTGATTGCATTCTATGACACATTAAATAGACATTTCAGCTTATGAATCCAAATTGCATTAACAAGAAGCTGAACTTTAGGAAACGGTCTTGATATATTAAAAATTTTGCACATCGGTCCTAGCATTGAACTGTGGCACAAATGGTATTGAAAAAACAAAGTCTATTGCTTAAATTAGAGGTGCAGAATCTAAAGTATGTTAAACATTCCTAGCCCCCACCCCCCAGCAGGATAGCTGAATTAGATACTCATTAGCTTTTTATATTTCCCCTGAGAATACTTCCCTGATCATTTTTTTTTAATATATGATATCTAGTAATTTTACTTATTTTCACATCCTTTTAAAAATGTTTATTTTAAACACAGTTGCAAAATGACTAAAGGATGATCCTGATGCAAACTTTGACATTTACCAAAAGAAAAAAACAAACAAACAAACAAAAAAAAACTCAAAAGAAGCTTCCAAGCAAATTTTGATTGGCTTCATTCAGACAAGGAACACTCTAATGGGATTACAGAGTCTGAGAACAGTGCAGAAGAAAAATCATTTTTTTCTGTTGCTAGAATCTAGTAAATGCATGTGAAATTCTACCATAGAGTTTGTTTTCAATCCATGTGGAAGGGAGGGTTCGAGGGAGGGGAGCATTATTACAGTCCACGAGTGGTGTCTCCTCTTCTGAGAGCCCGTCATCGTAAAGTAAGGAATCAGATGGGGTGGATGCTGCAAGATCTAAGTAATCCTAAAAAATAAATACATAAAAGGCTGTGTTAAAGCAAGTGGCAGTGTTATTGGTTGGATATAAAGGCTAAACTTATTAATACTTCCCTGCACAGCAATAAGATAACCAGGTTAAAGGGTTGTGATGACTTGTTTGACTTTAGATCTTCTAATCATTGTACTCAATCTATTACATAATTGTGTACAAAATCAGAGCTGTGGATATGCTTTCAAATAAAGCTTTTGCAGTTGTTCTAAAACCTATTAATTGCATCAGTCATAAAACCTGACAAGTTTTCATCTATACTTCTGAATGGTTTCGATAAAAAGGGAAAAATATTTTTGATTATTCTGAATTTTACTTTTTCCTTTCAAAATGGCTTTCATTTGGAAATTTACTTAACTTGAACCTTACAAAGGTAAAGTTACCCAAATTTGTTTGTAAATAGAAAAATATATTTAGCCCAGAAATCCAAGAAAATATGACTAATCTATAAAGCTTTGTGTGGGATTGGCTTTGGTTTTAACTACAATGAGAATTTCAGAAACCCTGCCAACTTCTGTATTAGGAGTTAGTCACCATATATGAAGATCATTTCCATACTGAATCACAGCAGCTATCAGCCAGACTTGTGCCATTATTAATTTAGAATGTATCTTCACATTCACAATTTGAACACAATTATCCCCATTTGCTTACTAGAATGTTTTGGAACCAAAGGAACTGCCCACACATTCTCAAATTTTATAATGGCTAACATATGTACATGCTATTTACCATCTGTAACAAAGCAAAACCAGAAATAGTACTTTTTCTACCATTCTGTGGGTATGTGCAAGTAATGCACATGCACGTATGCCTTTTGTGGTTTTCATATATATATATATATATACATAGACATACATGTTATATATATGTATATATGTATGTAACTTGGGCTTATTTTAGGACTTCAGGACACATTCATTTGTGTGTGTTCTTCTCATGAATCAGAAGGAGAATTCTCAGCCTCAAGTTCTCTTCAGTCAGAAATTTAATGACACATGTCAATTTTGGAATAAAAGACACAATTCGTATATATGTGTGTGGTTTGCAGAAGGGACTAGGGCTTCTGCACTTGGTACGTGTGAGGACAAAGGAAAGCCAGGACTGAACTGCTGAGCAAGCTGGAAGAACAAGCCATAGCTGAGGCTCTGTCAAAGTGTGAGTGAGATGGTGCTCAGAAATTCCATGATAAATCTCTACTGAATTCCAGTAACTCTAAAATAAATCTGATTGGGGGTATGTCACAACTCTCCTTTTTCTCTTGCCATCCTCATATCATTAAATTACATTCAAAGAAATGTGATTTATGCTTCTCACTCATGAGTTATTTATTCAGTATTGCAATTAAGGATTATCTTTTCACAGTAATCTGTTTCTTTCTGGTTAAGGAAGCTAGACATGAAGGGTAATTCAACGCATACATTCAGGGTTGAAGTCACCCAGGATATTATATGAGATATGGCTGCTTTCAAAAGATTTGGAAGAAATTAGATATTTACATGGTTAAAAACTTGATGAAAATTAAGTTAACCTACAAAGAAACAGAACAAGAACTAAAAAATACCTGCTGCTTATTTCTCTATATTCAAACTCAGGTATCAGAAAAGTTTAAAAAAACACAAGCTTGCACACACACTTACCCTACTTTTTACCATCATTTTCTCTAGTTCTTTGCTGATCTCAGCAAATGTTGGTCTTTTATCTGGCTCTTGCTTCCAACAGCGCAACATCAGGTTGTACCTGTGACACCCCGCCATGTGGTGGGGCAAAAGAAATAATAACAATAATTTAAAAAAAAAGTCAATATTTGCAAGTGGGTCATGTGTCTACTCAAATCATTTATAATACAGAAATTTTCATTTTCTTGTTTAGTATTTCCCGAATCAAGACCTGACATTCACAAGAACAAGCATTTATTTTCCTACTATTCTTTATGGGTTTAAATGATGATGCACTTGGCTGTCCTTGAAAGACCAGGGTCTCAGGTTTCTTTCATCACTTTCATTTTCAGAAAGGACTGTCTCGTGTGTAGGCAGCGGGCCAGATTTCTAATTTATTGTGTTTGCCAATGACTTTGAAGGATTTTGTCTATCACCATATACAACTGGTGCTGCATCTCATAATTTGATTATTATTCTGTCTTTAATCTAATATTTCTTTCAGAGGCACCTTGCCTTCTCCAGCACACAGCATGGAAAGAAAAAAGGGGGTAGAAGAATTAAAGCTTTACAATCAAGTGAAATCTGCTCTTTTTTAAACCCTGCTTACGTGACTCTTCTACCTAGTGCCCTATTCATGTTATTTTTTGTGCTCAAGTATACTCAAGACTAAATGATTTAGTCATAAAAGTGTTTCTAAATGGGGAAAAAAGCAGTCACAAGAGCTACAGTAAGCTCTTGAAGAGCATCAGATTTTCTGCAGTGATCTTCCCCTAAACTAATTCTGCAGTGATACTCCCCTAAACTAATGTAGGGCATGCAATTTAAGAAAAAGTGGTCCTTAAAGGAGGCTTTCAAAGATTGCCAGATATATGTCTAAGCACAATAGAAAAAAAATAAAAACATTCAGAAAATCATGATGTGGTTTGAAGAAAAAAAACCTCAGACATCACCAACTTGCTTAACCTAGAAAGCACCAATATTATACCATGTTGGAGGAATGAGGTTTTGCTCTCTGCTGAGATGAAACAGAGACATTTTTAAATATTTACAGTTTTTACTGCTAAATATTCTGGGTCAAGATATCTTTTCTCTTGTGTAATGCCAGAACAGACAGACAATTAATAGTAACTCTAGAGGATGCAACACCTATCTCATTTGCAGGAAAGCACTCAAACGTTTTCTTGCATGTTTCCCCTATTATTATGTACAACAAAAGGCTCCTCCTCACGCCACCCTCAGAAGTTTGGAATATTCAAGGCATGCTTTCAGTTTTTGCCGAGCGTGTTTTTCGATAACCTACAAGCACTTCGGCTGTAGCTGCAAGCATTCAGCAAGCATCCAATTCTTCCCCTGCAGTTTAACGTTTGCTAATTCCTGACATTTTGTTGAGTACTCCATCTTTTTGATTATACTTCCGAGCCATAACTGCAAGTTCTACAGAAGAACATCCACATAGTATTGATTTTGACCCTTTCTTTTCCCCATTCAAGTGATATTTTATGAATCTGATTAAAACGAGAATGACTTACATTTCTTCACTGCAGTTTTCTGGTCTCTCCATTCTATAGCCTGTTTTCAGGAGGTTAAAGAGTCGCTCAGGAGCAATACCTGGGTAAGGATTGCCTCCCAAAGTTACAATCTCCCACAGCAGAACTCCGAATGACCACCTGGAAAAGAGGAAAAGGAGCTTTCATTTAGAGTGGTAGGGTTCAACAGTGTAGTGTAGGCTTCATCCAGCAAAAAGGTTAGAACTGGGGTATGTGGGATGTTCCTCTTAGATCCCTTTGCGAGGGCCAACAGTATCCTGGGAAAACCACCTTTCCCAGGAGCGGAAAGGAAGGGTCCTATGCAGGGGGCTGCAGCACAAGGGCTGGTGCCCATGAATTGCCCCAACTCAGAGGGTGGCACAAGCCCCTGCCCAGGCCCAGGGGCACTGCCTGACCTAAGGGGTGGGGTGTCTTTATCCGTCCCAGCTGTTGATCTTAGTCACCAGCAGCACCTTCACTTCCAGCCAATCTATCTGGCAAAATGTGTGCAGAAGCCACTTGCCACTCTCACACAATCTTAAATGGAAAGCAGTGGCTTTTCTCCCTGTTACCATTCATTGGATTCAATTATAATTAATTTGCATATTCTTGAAAACTAATGAATCTTTATAACATTTTGACATACTTTATTAATATACCTCCTCACGACCTCTATTAAGGCAATTACGCCCTGCCATCAGCTTGTAATTCTGCCCATGATTAAGCCAAATAAACTTTGTTGTGTCACAGATTTTATTTTTTAAAAATCCCCTTTTTTTGGCTAAGAGAAATTTTTCAGAATGGAAGGAAGCATCAGATGAGTAATTTCTTAATTCAACTTGTTTAGTAAATGGGCTTATGGGACTAGAATGCTACAGAATGCTAAAACATTTTCAAATCATTTTACAAGTCAAGTAGTATGGGAGGAGAAAGGGGAGATGAAAAAAAAAATCCCATGGTGCTATGTTTATTGATGAATAAATGTGTGTTCAGAAAAAGCCAGAAAAGAAAAAACCCACGAGCAGGAAGGCAGCAGGCTAGCTTTCCACTGATGTCATCAACCTCGGGAGCAAAAAGGGATTTTGTAAATGCTGGCAAGTGGTACTGCTATTAAGCACTGCTAACCATTAACTACATAGGCAGGCTTTAAAGGGAAGAAACTGGAAAAATAGGAGGAAAAACAGTATTCTGGGATAGTTATTGAGTATATTATTATATGTTCACTAAAAGCTCGTTGCATCACCACAAGCAATAGAGCATGTTCCTAAAATATTTCCAGTGAGTGTAACTACCCAAAATAGCATTCCGTGCTGCAAAAATGTAATTTATTTTTCACTTTGCTCCACTGTTGGAAAGGCAGTTGCGAAGCTAGTGCTGGGGAGGACTTCATTTACAGCCTGCTCTCTCCATCTCCATCCTGTTCTGCAGGGGCTTTGCTGGACGAGGAGCTGCCTGGTAACAACCTTGGATCACTGACTGGTGTAAGGAAGGGCCCCACGAAGG
The DNA here is from genome assembly GCF_003342845.1 of Nothoprocta perdicaria. Taxonomy (NCBI): domain Eukaryota; kingdom Metazoa; phylum Chordata; class Aves; order Tinamiformes; family Tinamidae; genus Nothoprocta; species Nothoprocta perdicaria. The sequence continues at coordinate 9,369 of NW_020455555.1, read as the reverse complement.
TCACCTCACCAGCGAGCCATGGGCCCTGCAGAGCTACAGCAGATGATCAGACTTTCTCTGGAATTGCACAGCGCAGTGCTGGTAATACCTGACATATGCCCAAGTCCCAGAGCAGCCTGCATGCCCAGCACCAGCACCTGCCCCATGAATGGGGCAACGTGGGTGCTGTGCTGCATCAGGGACGTGCAGGGTGTGCTGCTGAGCTCAGGTGTAGCCCAGTGGGACTATGGACAAGGATGCACGGTGAAGGATCTGGCTATCAGCAACCATAGTGACACACAGGTTGCACAGAAAATGGAGAATACAAAATATTCTATAAATAACACTTTGTTGTACAGTGTCTGCTGGGTCACTAGTCACCACCATCGTTCGCCTCAGAGAAAGGAGCAGCAGTATCTGATCCTGCACTGAGCCCAGCAAAGATTCAGCATGTGCCACCTTGGGCAGCTCTGTGTCCTTTCCCACTGCATTGGAACCAGGTGAGGGGACTCTGGGGCCTGACTGAGATACAGGAGCACATGAAAATTAATTGTTGTACTTCCTTCCCTTGTTTCCTTAAACATACATAAACCATACAAAGTACAAGAATTTACACTTACACATCACTTTGTGTTGTATAGATATGATCAAATAGGGATTCTATGGCCATCCACTTGACAGGTATCCGGCCCTGGGAGATAAAAAGTAGCAAAAGAATTACTGGTCAGAAAATAAAGATGCCCTGTGGAAAACCAATACATTTATCTTCAAAACTGTGACAGATTCTCCACTCGAGTCCATCTCACATATTTTTCAGTGGACTGAAAGAGTTGATATTGCATTAAAACAAACAAGCAAGCAAAGCCATGAACAGAACAATTGTAACAGGTTTCTAATCACTGAACATCACTCATTCCACACATTTAAGTTATCTAATTATCGACTATATTTTTTTCCTTTTTTTCCCCAGATGGCCACCAGTTAAAGGCAGGTAAACTTAATTTTCCTCTTCCCAAATGATTGTCTTGTAACAAGATTCCCATTTAATGCTTGGGGAAACATGCAAAATGACGGAGAAGGATGATGCAAGGTGATTTAGCTTGCTGTATCTGAAAATATCTTTTAACACAAATAAATGACAATTTGTAATTCATCTTTTGAGTCTCCAAGTTACTGCCCTCAAGGTTTTTTGTTTGCTTTGTGTTTTTAGGGAAGCAGCAATATGACTCAACAACAAGAGGATGTCTCCCAATGCCACGGAAGAGTCTTTTCCATCAAGTTTCCTTGACACAGTCCTACAGATGAAACATAACCATATGCTGAATTCTGCCATGAGCACTGTGAGCAGAAAGAACTGTATCTAGGCAGCTGATCATAACTTACTGTGGCAGACAAAATAGGATTTATTTCAGATAATCTTTGGCAAGTAGCACTGGCAAACCTTCTCCCTTTGGATGGCATTTTATGGGCCTATAATCTACTATTTTAAGTAAGACTTGGTTTTCAGACATTTGGAAGGACATTGTACCTTGCTCCTCTTGACATATGAATCTTCTTCGTATACATCACGGGACAGGCCAAAATCAGAAATCTTCATTTTGCGTCCCTCTGCCACCAGTACATTCCTGGCTGCCAAATCACGATGGACAAGCTATTGAAAGAAACCAAGAGCAGTGTTTAGATGCCTGTGGAGGAGCTGATGTGGACGTCTACCACAAGGGCAGGCTTTGACTATTGGCAGCCATCCCTACCTTCATATCTGCGAGGTACTGCATTCCGCGAGATATCTGCCAGGCAAACGATATCAGGTCTCCCATGGTTAAGGCTCTCTCATCAGGGTTATCCAAATAACTCGAGTTCCTGTTGCCATCGCTGCCCACGTAGCTTGGTCCTACTTTTCGACTTTCCCTGAGAAAACTGCGCAAGGAACCATACTTAGCGTATTCCACAATTAAATACAGAGGACCTGAAATAAACAAACCATAGATTAATAAATATATGGCATTTCTTTTTCTCCCATAGAAGACTCTATGCAGCACAGACTGTGTTTAATAGTGAGAGGCTCCAGACACCTCTGTCCTTCAAGTATAAGGCACTGAATCAGCCACAGAATACATAATTGTAGCCTATGTTTTCCATGCAAAGCAAGCATGAAAAGCATTGAGCCTAAATCAAAGCAGAAATCAGGCTGTAACTCATTCCCTCACGTGGATAATTTGAGATTATATATAAAGAAAAAAACAGCCTGAAGCAGATCTGTAAAACAACTGAACTTAGATAAACTTAAACAAACAAACCACCCCCAAGACAAAATCCTTTTCTGGAGTGTGTGACACGGAGCTCACAAGTTATCTGCTATTTCCAGTGTTTAATTTGAGGTCTTTTCAAAGCATTAGAAATATTCCAACATTTCAGTCCATTAGTAGGTTTCTCATCCCCATTATCCACATGAATAATATCCACTCTGTGCTTTAGGCTCAATACATTTGTCTGCTATATGAAAGGCCGCCCACCCCTCATGTTAATGAATTAACTTGATATTTATTAAAAGCCTGTGACTCAGGAACAGATCACTTCCCTAATGATGGAAAAATACATGGTACTAAAAAGAAAAAACACAACCCTCTGCTGGCTCATTACCTTCCTAAGACTCAGAGATGACTCAGTTCTGATTTACATTCTCTCTCTACAGCTAGTAGTGCCATCTGAAACAGAACTGGGTGGGCAAAGAAGCCAGGGCCCAAAGTTGCAGCATATACACTGTGATTTTAGGCTGCAAAAGTCACAAACTATTTAAGCAAGATGGATCAAATAAATTAGCTAATTATCACAGCAAGAGGGACACCAATACTGTGGTATTGTAGGAGGGAAACTGAGTATCAATCTGCCTGGCAAGCTGTACTTGAACAAAACATCTGCAGGGTGGAGCTGTCCTTTTAAGAAAGCAGGTCCCACTCCTTGACTTCGGACTTAGTGCATTGTCATAATACAAATGCCAAAATAAACTTTAAATATAAATTTCTATTTATTTTAATATAAAATCTAGAATTAAAACATTTACTGAGTATCAGCATAATATAAAAATATATATTAATTAGAAGAGAATTAGCAAAGCAATGGTTAATTTTAAAGTAATTTCAGAATTGAAATGAATATTGAGGATATCCAAGGTAATAATGCTTAGTTACACTGAATTAACATTTCCCTTCCCTGCAAACATCACTTGTCCTTACATGACTTCATTTTTCAGCTAGCTGCAAATTTATAAGATGTTCTGCATTTTAAAGCCCTGCTTAAGAAGAACTATTTATTTTCTTCTAATATAAATTTCATCTTAGAAATGAGTTTCTAGTACTTACCATCTTGACTGCAGGCTCCATAAAGCTTGATGACATGAGGATGGTTCACCTGCTTCAAAAGGTTGAATTCGGAAAGTAGATCTCGCAGCTCACTCTGAGAAGCGTTTTCTGCAGAAAACATGAAGAGAAAAAAATGTGGCTAGGAAAGCATTAGGCCGGGATTTTCTGCATAGAGCCTGAACTATGAGATCACACCATCCGCTTGGGATTAGCACGAGGTTGGAGAGCTCAGTTCTGCATATCTGGACCTTGTAACATGTTTCCCATGTAACAGAAACTTGCCCCTCAGCAGCACCTTGCAGTCACTTATATCAGAACCAAGAGAATGGGACACCTGCACTTCTGGCTTGGTATCTCCTATAGTCATTGCTCTGCCCTGGTACTAATGATACAAAAAAAAAAAAAAACAGATCAGGGAAGAATCAGGACCAGAGTCCTCAGTGCCTTGCAGATGTCAAAGTTACAACAGACTTTTTCCAGTGTTCTACAATAACTTTTGGGGGTTGAATCAGAGCAATCTAAACTTCACAAGTCTAAGAAAAATCAAGATTTTTCTGTTGATCAAACAAAGAACGAACATGATCTGTTGTCTCCCATCACACTCTACCTCTGCATTACCAGTGTGCTGGTATACATTCCTGCTTAAAGCAGCAACACGGTACAGAGCTGTTACCTGAGCTCCCCGCAAAAACCCCTAGCATCTGTTTGTGTGTATTAGTCTGATTCTTTCAATTAATTTAATATGGAAAGAATGTGTAATGTTGGCGTATAAAGCAAATACATATTTGAAGTAATGAAAAAAGTTCTCCACGGGCAACTTGAAAAGTGGATTTTTTCAGGTGATTTGCAAAGGAATTAATTAGAGCCATCAGTGTTACTGCAAATGTCATACCAGTTCATACAGTGAGGTTCTTAGAGGGTTATTCCTTCCTGCTATCAGTTCTGACCCTGTTATTAGCTAGGGAAAGCTGAATGTTCATCATCTGTGAGTAAAAACAATGGTTTTACCAGTATATTTTGCAATCTTAGCCCAGTCACCTGTTGTTGATGCAAATATGATAGCAAATTACTGACAACAAGCACGCAAAGGCTATGATTATTCTGTTCCTAACAAAACACAGGAAGTTACATGAGCATCACAGCTAGGGCTTGACTAGTCTTCATCTCCAAAATGACTTATTACCATGACCTCTTCTGTGTATCCTACCTCCACCAAACTCCAGGAGCTGGGGCACGCACCCTGGCTGTAAACTCATGGGGTGTGCAGCAGCTTGACTGTAAAGCAGGATAAAACAGATCTTCTCTCTCTCTTTTTTTTTTTTTTTTTTTTTTTCCCCCCTCAACTTGCTATTTACCCTAAGCTTAATATCAATTGCTTATTGCCATAGAAATGGTAATAAGATATATAGCATTTCTTATAATTACATGTTTTTATTTATAAGTAGCATATGGACGGCCTTCTCCAGCTAGACCTAGTTGCCTAGCAGAAATGTTTTCTAGCATCTATAAGCTTCTAGCATTTGAAGGTTCTTATATCTCCTCTTCCTTGGATGCTGATATCTAGGAATTACATGCAGTTATGAATTAATATACAAGACCACAGAGGACATAGCTGCATTTTAATATCTATTTCAACTTTCAGGATATGGAGAAAAAAAATGACCTGATGAGGTAACAGGTTTAAACACTTCCAAAGAACTTCATCACTGCCACTGGATGTCCAGAGATGTCATTATTAGAAACTGGGTCCACATACTAAATATGTAAAATCTCTAGTCACATACAACTATAAGAAATGGCATAAATCACAGGTTTCAACATTTTCCACTTGAAAAGTACAGAAATACTGCAGATTTCTTATATTAGAGAATAAACAAATATTTTTTTCATCTTTTTCCTTCAATATATTTTTCAGGATGGGAAAGAAGCAGACATATGTGAGGCTAAAAAAAAAAAAAAAAAAAGAAAGAAATACTGAACAGGGACAGGACAAGACCACAAGGTCTCACACTGTCATCTCAACCCGTCTAGCTATACCTTTTCTTTTCCCTCAGATTTACAGTCTAAGGACAAACTAAGACAGCAGGAAACAGTACTGGGCTATTCAAGCCACTTTGGCAGAGTTCCTAGTAATTGAATAACAGATCAGGGAGTACAAAGGAACTGGATTTCACAATCAGGAAAGTAAGTGAATAACTTAATAGTTCTGCCTCTGCAGTTATATTCTGTCTCTGGACATGAATATAATGGGATTTACTTAAAAAGTCATGTCACAAAACTGAGGTAGAGGAAAAAAAAAATCAGAAAACTCTAACAAGCCCTTGCAGTGTTTCCATCAATGCCAAACAAAATTAAATGCATTTGCTACATTAAGAGACAGTGTCCTTGCAGAACATGAGCTAGAGTTACTTATGCAAACTGCTTGTTTGTACGAATGGGATGCCAGCTCCTACACTCAGAAATCTGGGAGAATCTAAGCAGAATGCTGGAAGAAATGGAGGCTGCATCACTGGCCGGCTTCAGCCCAGCTTTTACCTTCATCATAGCCCCTTTTAAAATCCATTCAGAGGACATTCCAAACAGATTCCAAATCATTTCAGACTTATATAGAAAAATACCTTTTAGCATTTTCACTGCCACGGTGGTGTAGCCGGCTCTTCCCTTGAGTCTAAACGCTGTTGCCTTAACAACCTTTCCAAACTCTCCTTCCCCTAGAGTCTTGCCCAAAACCAGGTTCTTCCGAGGGAATTCCCACTTCGGGTCTTCCTGCAGGACAGAAAAGGAGTACCATAAGGTGAAGTCAGACAGAAGTGGTCATTAATGTTTAATGGGAAGCCATCCTTCAAGAACAGGCACCTTGGAATAACATTTTGGGTTGCTCTTTTTATCAATATCCATGTATTCGTATAAAAATCCCTTGGCATTTTGCAAATGTTTTTCCATTACCTTGAAATCACATCCTCAAAGAACAGGCCTGCAAATGTAGCCTGTGGGTAACGGATGATATTTACAGGTCTGGGAAACAGGTTCCAATGAAACATTAAGTGATACAGGATAAATGCTTTCTTTCAGATAACTACGAATATGCAGCCTTGGACTTCACAGGCAGTCGTATCAGTTTTACCTGTGAAATTAGACTTTCCCTTAAGAGTTCTTCTGAGAAAAATGCTCTTGTGTTATTGAGACATACAGCTGCAGAGCAGTGACAGATGTACAAACCAAGAAAAACAATAAAGCAAACGGAGCACAAGGTCCTCCTTGTATGTGTCATTTCTGTTTCAGTATTTGAGTTGGATATTTCTATGAATAGATTTCCATAACATTTTCTGTGTACAATAAACAACCTTCTTCAGAAACAAGAAAAGCATCCAAAAAGAGCACACAACAGAACAGCAAACTTACTGGTATTTTAAAGGTATCTACAGACACCTGGTTCTCCATGGAATCTAAAGAAGGCCGACGGACATTAGTAGAGGAATAACTGATGGGATAAGACTGGGCTGGGCGCCGGAAAGTCATCTCTGCTGAGGCAATAGGCGGCTTTGGAGAATTCTTGTGGTAACGATGGATGAAATAAGAGGAAAGCAGCACGGAGATAATGAAGGACAGCAGCACAGCCCCCGCTATCACAGTCTTGCACACGTCATCACATAATTGCTCTGCAGACCAAGAACAGCTCATTAGACCTTTATTGGTTGTTGCCCACTTCTGCTGGCAGTTCACACAACACACGCAGCTGGAGCAGGAACAGAATACAAAATTATTTCAAAGGCTACAGCAAACCCCAGCATCTAATTCTCAAAGTAGGACCGGTCTATGCCCACCGCAGTCTCCATTTCAGGCACCAGGCAGTTTGTTATCTGTAGTTCAAGTGTAATGACAGCTAGTTAACTTGACCCAATATTCCTTAGTTTTACAAGCGCGATCTGCTTCTGAGACTCTCTTTTAAAACTCAGCCTGCCGGTGTTCTGATACCCCATGCATCTCTGAAGACCTACGTCCAAGACTTTGCACATGGGTAACAGTTTATGTTAGAACCAATCAGCCTAGCAACTAAAATCTACTCCAGGGTGAATTTTTATTATGATAGTCATCAAAAACGGTTTTCTTCATCTTTTTATATGCAAAAGAAAGATTCAGAATATTTCTGCTTTGTGTTTAACAAAATACTGTCTTCTGAAAATATTGCCTAATGCTATAATCACTTCTAAAGTGATGTACATTTTTTAAAAAAAAATAATAATTCAGTTTTAGAGATGCAAAATACTTCATATATTAAGTTTATTGTTAAACAGCAAAAACAAATTTAAAACATTTTAACCTCCAGACCATGTGTTTCAAAGAAATGCATAGAAGTTTTTATGCTTTGAGTAAAGGCCAAGGAATAAAGTAATGCACTTTTCCCCCTAACATAGTAGGCACTGGCTACCTCTGACAATTGTGACCTAAGATTTTCAGAAATGATTAGGAGGCTGGGTTACTTTAAAGTCACAGAAAGTTGTTCTTATTCCTCTAGCTATCTTTTAAAAATATCAGGTGAGCCCCACTGAAATGCAAATACAGCTGGAAAGCAAAGGACAGCCAAGCTGTTTGTTACGTAGCAAGGGATAAAAGAGCATCTTTAGTCAAGAACAGAAGCAAAACCCCTGGGCGTTTTTAATTTCCATGGTAAAATCAAGGTGTCAGTTTTAATGAATTTTTTATTAGCAGCCTGTGACCAAGATATCGCTTATTAACCTGTCCATGAGTTTACTCTGCTGAATGTGCATACAGGGCAGATACAAAAAGAATGAAGGATTAATGATACAACAAAAGATAATGTTGAGACTTACCCTTGATATCACCTTTCTCACAATAACAGTTCCGTCTTGGGTAGCAGTAGCAGATCCCATGTCCTGACTTAATTCCAAGATTTCCAATGCCTTTCCCATGACCGCCAATGATGTTTCCACCTAATCAAATACAGACACAAGCTCAGATTCTCACAAGCAACTAAAGCAAAAGAAAGGCTTGCAGCAATCTGTGTGCTCTCTTCTAGCATGTAGCTGAAATGCAACAGGGTGAAATTTAACAGGGCAACAAAGCGCAGCAACAACGACGACTCCTGAGAATTAGAGGGATCCTCAATTCAAACACTTCTGATTCTGAAATGAGGGGACCTTGGGCTGCCTGAACATTAGCCATAACAGTTATTATGAAAGAGGTAGCTAATATTAAAAAAGTAATAATTTTCTTTGTATAGCTTAAATAATTTTTTTTATTTCAGGTGCTGTTTATAACATTACATATAAACCCTCTGGCAAGGCGGTCTTACATTTTAAAATATTCCCCCAATCATCTTCTATTATTTTTTAGAAATATTTAGAAGTATTTGTTATGCATATGAGATTTTGCATGTTTCAGTGATATAGAGCAGTAACCCATCAGTCTACAAATGTGAGCTTTGTCCCTGGTTCAGACACCTATTTCCTCTAATGCCAAGCAGGTAACTTTACTGCTCTACACAGCACCCGCTCTGCAGTCAAGCGGTGACAGTGACACCCAGTCACTTCTGCAAAATGCTGGGGACAGTCTCACGAAAGTGCTCAGAGTAAGGACCAAGTGCAAGTAGGGAAAAAAGAAAATGATGCATTACCTAGTATCAGGGAGAAAGTATAGCAGCTTACATAGAACTAGGCTAGGTTTCAAAACAGTTGGTCATGCAGAGTGATGGCAAGGTTGAGCCCATACTGTCTAATTAAGAAAATATTTTTTTCTGCATATAGCATAGAAAGGACTATTGGTTTGAATTGCTTTCTGTAAAGTATCTTTAATCATGAACAACATTTCACAGACAGAAGCTGTGAACAAACCAACCACAACCTGCAAATTTATCTGTGCTTCAGAAAGATTCTCTAAACCCTAAAGGGATTTAAATGATGAACAGAGTATTTTCAACAGTCTTTTCAATTCAGCTCCTTTTCTTCCATCCTACCTAATTTTGTAGCAGAGTGAACAACTGTTTCTTTTACTTTTTTTTTTTTTTTTTTGA